>NC_063445.1:11165510-11465510 GCF_020379485.1 Brassica napus | reverse complement strand
CAACAAGCTACCAGCAGCAGAGAATCCTCAAGCTGATCTAGAAAATGTGAAACAAGGATTGAGAAAAATACATAATCCTGTTACTGAGAATTCTATTCAACCTTAACCGGTTCCACAAAAGGAGATTGAGTAGCCAAATCCGGCTCGAAGAGAAAAAGGATGAAATCAGACTGTGGTGTGGAACATCCTCATCCTGAGGAATTTAAAAAAATTGATGGTAATCAGAATAGTAGTTCGGGAGTACTAAGCTATATGCAAGCTCAGGACCGTCTTAAACTATTTTATAGCCTTGGGCGAAATTTGAAATATGGACTCTTCCTATAAAACATTTCTTCATTCCATTGCCTTGATCGTGATTAATTCTTCGACGAGTATCGTGTCCACTTATTTTTATGACCTGAAACAATAAACTAAGAGAATAAAAGATATAGATGTAATCAATTAAACAAACCTCTACTTTGAAATGAGATCTCACTAACTGATCAATGAATATAATATATATTTTAGTTTGATTTGTGTTGTTCACTTTTACTGGATTCGAGAGCTTCTCTTTTACCATCAATGGTAAGACTAGAAAATAGGAAACGTAAAGAAATATTTCTTGTAGGTTAATTAGGTTTAGCTGATTATGGGCCTTTTATTATAGGTTTATTAAACTATTTGATCATTTAACAAACTAAAATGGACCTTTTACAATTAGTCAAATTACATTAAATTTTTTTTTGGACCCTTGGGCCCAGGGCCATTGCCCCACTTGCCATAGTCCAAAGCCGGGACTGTGCAAGCTACTAAATCTGTGAAAGCAAAGCTGAGGCTACATGGCACTTCTTTCCCCGGGCAACAAGGGTCTGACAAAACAATTAGACGTTACTCGCTACCATATTCAGGTAATAATGCAACAGTCACTTCCGATTTTCCTGAAACAACAAGAGTCTCAAACTTGGGTGGCAAAGCCGGGAAAAGACCGAGAAAACTCTAAGCAATGGTTAGTGTCCCAAGCAATACAAACAAGATTCTCTCTCACAAGAAAGTCTATGCAGTGATTCTACGTTTCCTATCAACTAATTATTTATTGAATTGTTTTTGGGTGTTGTAGGGAAGACAGCTCCAGTATAGCGCGCTTGAAAAATTGTAAGGCCTTTGATGTATCTCTATATAAATTTGAAAACAAAAAAAAAGCGTGAGGATTTCTTGCGATAACCAAGGTAAAATATGTTATATATTTGTTAGTTTGTGATTCTGTCAGAAATCGATCAAAGTAGACGTTCAAGAACCAAAGTCAATTATGGTAC
Organism: Brassica napus; assembly: GCF_020379485.1. Lineage (NCBI taxonomy): Eukaryota > Viridiplantae > Streptophyta > Magnoliopsida > Brassicales > Brassicaceae > Brassica > Brassica napus. The sequence continues at coordinate 11,464,218 of NC_063445.1, read as the reverse complement.
TCAGGTTTCAGCTCCAAACATGGCGTTGAAAATATGGGACATGGATATTCAAGTTCATGGAGCAGCTGGTGTATGCTCGGATACAGTTTAAGCACATTCGAAGCTTTAGATAATTTTCGGATGTGCGAGTTGGATTCCTTGGACACAAAAGAATCAGAGTTGCCATCACAATCGCTATAGCTTCCGTCCTAAGTATTATAGTAGTATTTCATTACGGAGTTAACTCTGACCATTTGTGACAATGGTGGAATTCTCTTACATGACCTTCTGTGCAACACTCGGTGTCTGTATACCGATATGTTGACAAGCTATACTACAAATAAATGAATTAAACAGTAGTATTGAACAGTAGTATTGGATAGCAAAAAAAAAGCAATTAAGATAACATTCTGCCACAAAGAATCAATAGGCAGACATATAGTCTTGATGTGGTTAATTGAACGTTCATTTCCATCGGTTTACATATAGTCTTTTGTTAATATATCAGGTTTTTGTTTTATAGGTTTTTGTTTTGAATTAGACCATTTTGTTCAATTCTAACTGTAAGCTAAACTTGAATTCTCGATTTCGTGTGGATGTAAAGTATACATATAAATATTAAAAATACAATAAATTTGCAGCCTTTGTCAATTTTATTTCTATTACGAAACTGTTAACTACAAGAAAACATATTTTTTACTAGGGCAGTATTCGTTGTAAATTCGTCGTAAACGGGGTGTTACGACGAATTAACGTCGAAATACGTTTCGTTGTTAAACGTCCGTCGTAACGGAGGTTTCGTCGTAAACGACTCGTTACATTTACGACGAAATATATTCCTCGTAAAGCGCATGGAAAGGATTCGTCGTAAACGCCACGTAAGACTTCGTCGTAAAGCCCACGTAATTGTGTCGATGTAAAGCACACGTAAATACTTTCGTTGTAAATCACTCGTAAACATTTCGATGTAAAATCCTCGTAAATATTTCGATTTTAATCACTCGTAAACATTCGATGTAAACTCCATGTAATGTTTACGAGGAGTTTACATCGTTTCTTATTATATTATTATTAATTAGTATATAATAGATTTTAATTTATATTTAATATTCAGAATTTAAAATAATTTAAATTTTAAAACAAAATATGAAATTGGAAAACATATTTTTAAAAAGTCATACAATAATATTTAAATTCATAATACAAACAGAAAAAAAAAACTACATATTGTCGAAGTAGTTGGTGGGGTTGCTCGGCTGTTGACGGGTTGGATCGGACTCTTGGGGATCTCGTGGTGGCATTCCAAGAGCGGCTCGTCTCTCACTCAACATTCTCTGCATAACCGGGTTTTCCACGGCCATCACGTCTAGCAAATCCTCAAGAGAGTCTAAACGAACCTGCTGGCTATCCATTTGAGCCTTCTGGCTATCCATTTGAGCCTTCATCTGAGCAGTCTCTTCATCCCGTCTCGAAGTGTATGACGAAGTTGCCCTTGCAACTTCGTTAACAGAGCCTATACCGACTATCCGTCCCTTCTTTTTAGGAGCCACCTATAAAATCAAAACATATATTAATATAGTTAATTATGTTAAAATATTTAAAATAATGTAAACTAAAATTTTAAGTTACCTCTTCGAAGATTCTGTCGACCTCTTGGGTGGACAATGTGACTGGTAATCCATCGGGAGACTCCTGGGTTAGTTGCGTCTCCCGTTCTTCAATCCGACCAGCCACTGTTCGGAAGAGTTTCTCAGATGCAGGATCCACAAAAACTCCGTCGGATGTGGCGTGAGTCATCTTGAATAGGTCAGACAGAGAAGGTAAGACTCCCGTCTTCTCGAACTACAAAAAAAAATTAAATTAAATATTATAAATTATATTAATTGAATATTTTAAAATATATATTTAAAACAAAACTTACAGCTTCTAGACGGACTCCTGCATGAGGTTTTTGTCCGGTTCTGTGAAGCATGGGCAAATGACCATCTTTATCCTTCGTCCTTCGAGAAGCCGAGCACGAATTGGCCTTTCTGATCGAAGAGGGGTGCTCCCAATAGGCGATGAGGCCATCCCACACATCCGTCGTGAGCTCAGTGGGCTTTCCCTCATACCCGTAGATCTCCCACTTGTCCTTCCAATCAGAGACTGTGTTGCAGAGGCGTATCTTTGCCTTTGCAACGAATTCCGCCTTCACCCTCTCGGTGATTCCCAAAGACCAATGCCACTTTTGCTGAAACATAAAAATTTTGAAAAAATTACAATTAATAATAAATATTAAAAAAAATATATATATATATATATTTAAAAGTGAAAATTTAATTAAATTTAAAAATCTTACCGCAAAACATTTAAACCACGTGATCTTAACGTGATTTGGTGTCTTGCTCCAGTTCGGGTATGCCCCGTCGTAGTAACCCTTAATCGTCGCCGAAACGCTCCGGCTAACACGGTTGTTAGCCCCAAACCTGAAAAAAAACAATTTAACCGTTACAAAATAAAAATTAATTAAATTTTAAAGTAATAAAAATTAATAACTTACCAATAAGTTCCTCGGGGTCTATCGGGGTCTAGAACATCCAAACCCTCCCGTCCAGGCTGGGCAAGCAAATCCTCCACCGTATATCTCGCGAAGGGAGCATATGAAGGCACACGCAAATCCGGATGAACTGCACCTTCTGGGACAGGCTCAGGTGCAGCCGCTGGAGGAGGAGGTGGAGGCATCTGCGGTGGAAGAGGAGGACTCGAAAAAACTCTCTGAGAAGTCTGAGAGTCTGGAACTGCATCGGAAGACGATGGACCGGAAGAAGATGTACCGGAACCATCGCCAAACAACTGGGCATAAGTAGGTGCTGCTGGTTTCCTTCTAGGAGCCATCTAAAAAAAATTTAAATAAATTTAATCAATTATGACGACATAATTAAAAAATTATTCCGTTACCTAACTAATCACCTAAACTATAGGATTCCGTCATCTAACTAATCACCTAAACTAATTATCTAAATAATCACCTAAACTAATTACCTAACTAATTAATAACCTAAACTAACTTAAAAAAAAAAAAAAAAAGGAGAGAAGAGAATGTACCTTAGGGAGAGGAGAGTAGTTTAGGAGGAATGGACGAGGCAGCCTCGTCTCGGCGTCCCAATATAAAAAAGTGTTTCGTCGTAAACGCGACGTAACATTAAGACGAAGTTACCAGGCCCGCGTTTTTTCATTTACGACGAAGTTACCAGGCCCGCGTTTTTCGATTTACGACGAAATTACGTCGAAACATCGGTTTACGACGAATTTACAAGGCCCACGTTTACGACGAAGTTACCAGGCCCGCGTTTTTCCATTTACGACGAAATTACGTGGAAACATCGGTTTACGACGATTTTACAACGCTTAACCCTAAACACCGAGAATGAAATCCCTAAACCCCAAAGTCACATATCATCTAACATCATATCTCTTCTTCTCTACTACTTTGTGCTCTTTCTCCAACTTAAACTCTAAAACCCTAAAACTCCAAATAATTTTTTTAAAATTAACACAAATACATATTATATAAAACAACATTTGTTACACATACATTAGGATGGTAAAAAAACAATATTTCTTTAAACATACGTTACAATAGAGAAATACAACATCAGAGACATATATTACATCACTCTAAATCGTTTTCGTTCTCATCAATATTACATCACTCTAAATCGTTTTCGTTCTCATCACTATCATTACAATCATCATCGTCGCTTCTCTCGAACTCGTCTTCACGTGCTTCATCTGTCGCATCTTCGGGAATATCTTCATATTGAAAGTTTTGCGGGTCGATCAAAAGGATTTCATCAGTTGGTTGTTCTGGTACCTCAACTTCATTGATAGCGTCTTCTTCTTGCAAGGGCGGTTCTTCTCCAGCGACAATGCGTCCACGAGGTGTAATTTTGATAGCAGCTAACCAGTTTATCCCGGAAGTTCGAAGCCGAGGATAAGGAAGGAAGCTTACTTGCTCGGCTTGTGAAGCTAAAATGAAAGGCTCAAATTTGTTGTATCTTCTCCCAAAATTGACATCCACAACACCAAATTTGTTATACCGAATCCCTCGGTTCACAACAGGATCGAACCATTCACATTTGAAGAGGACGCATTTTAGCTTCAATAACCCCGGAAATTCCACTTCAATAATCTCCTGCAAGATCCCGTAAAAGTCCGTTTCACCTTTCACACATATTCCGTAGTTACTCGTTGCCCGATGTCTCCCATACTCGTATGTGTGAAAGGTAAATCCTCGTGTGAAATACATAGGTGATGTGGTGACCTTTGCAACTGGACCTTGAACCAATTCGTGAAACCATACGGGATAATAAGGATCGTCATAATCAACCTGCCAAAAGCAGTTATTCTTAATTAATATTGAAGTATCAAAACACTTACTTAATTAATCAATGTATGAGATATATTACGTACCTGTGATTTTAACCACTTGACAAAGTGCTTATCTTTACGTGTGTCCACATCAGTTGCAGATATTCCTGGTATTGCTTCTTCAACTTGAGATACAAACATGCTGCAAATTAAACAAATAATCAAGTCATACATAATTAACTGCAATTCATATAATTAACATTCACAAAAATATTTACCTTTCAAAGTAACGGGTCACTGCATCCTCGCAGTTGAGCAGAATATAAGTGTGGGCACTATGTTTATCCTCTTCACATGACCACCATACTTCTTTCGTTTTACCACCAAACCGTGCAATTTCGCAGAAAATGTCAGGAACACCATCAATTGGATATGATGTCGGTACTCCACCATCATCATATCTTCTAGGAACTCTTTTCCTCGTACGAACAGTTGGAGCAAAGTAGTATGATGTGAAGTTAGATGTTTCGGCTGTCAAACTTCCCGCAACTATTGAACCTTCCACCTTTGCAAGATTTCTTGCTTTCCCCTTCAAATGTTTCATCTGTCGCTCATACGGATACATCCATCCGTTGTGAACAGGTCCACGAAGCAATGCTTCATACGGTAGGTGGACAACTAGATGCTCCATGACGTCAAAAAATGAAGGAGGAAATATCTTCTCCAGGTTGCACAATATGATCGGAATGTTATGATGAAGTTGTTCGATGACTTCTTCCTTGAACGTACGTGTGCTGAGATCTCTGAAAAAAGCGCTGATGGCTGTATATTGCAAAAGTAATCAAATTAATAACATTTCATAACATATGTATATATATTAACGTTTTATAATTACCTGCAAGTGCTTCATGGACATTTGCTGGAAGGAGCTCGGCAAAAGCAAATGGAAGTAGTCGTTGCATAAACACATGACAATCATGACTCTTCATTCCGGAGAACTTTTGACCTCGTTCAACACATCTTGACAGATTTGAAACATAACCATCAGGAAACTTAACTTCTGATGCAACCCAGTCAAACAAGGTTGTTTTGGCTTCTGATGACAACCGGAAGATGGGAACAGGAACGTTTCCATTGCTCTTGATATGTAACTCACTTCTTGAGCAAATATCAGGTAAGTCCATCCTTGACTTTTTGTTATCTTTTGTCTTCCCAGGGACGTTAAGTAATGTATTCATGATGTTCTCAAAAAAGTTCTTCTCAATATGCATGACATCCAGATTGTGGCGTAAGAGAAGATCCTTCCAATAGGGTAGCTCCCAAAATATACTCTTCTTATGCCAATTGTGAGACACACCATATCCATCAGGCATATTTCCAGGAACATGCCAATTTCCTCCAACTTTAACTGTTTCCTGAGCTCCGTAATAATCAATGTCTGCTTCGATCTGCTGGCCGGTGAGATATGGAGGAGGACCGTCTCTGACAATTTTTTTGTGCCGAAACAATGTCTTATTTCTTCTGTACGGATGGGCAAGTGGAAGAAAGCGACGATGACAGTCAAACCAACAACTCTTCCTACCATTCTTCAGTTGAAAAGCATCTGTCGATCCAAGACAATATGGACAAGATAATCTTCCATGTGTTGTCCAGCCAGACAACATCCCATAAGCAGGGAAATCACTTATCGTCCACAGCAGAACTGCTCGCATCGTAAAATTGTTTTTCAAGGAACAATCGTACGTCCTCACCCCTTCTGACCACAATTGCTTTAGCTCTTCTATCAACGGTTGAAGAAAAACATCAAGAGACCGTTTTGGATGCTTCGGCCCAGGGATTAATATGGTCAAAAATAGAAATTCTTGTTCCATGCACATATCCGGCGGTAAATTGTACGGCGTAAGAATGACTGGCCACAAAGAATATTGTCTACCAGACATTCCAAATGGACTAAATCCATCGGTGCATAACCCAAGATAGACATTCCGAATATTTGTAGCAAAATCTGCGTGTACCTTGTTGAAATGTTTCCACGCTCTTGCGTCTGATGGATGTGCAACCTCACCATCTCTCTGGACATGTTCCGCATGCCACCTCATCGATGCAGCAGTCCTCTCAGATTGATATAATCTTTTCAATCTGTCTGTAATTGGTAGGTACCACATCCTTTGGTACGGTACCCTATTCCTCCCACGGCCTTGCGGTTTGAATCGTGGTTTTTTGCAGAATCGACACTCTTCTAACTTGTCATCTTCTTTCCAGTAGATCATGCAGTTGTCGATGCAAACATCAATCATCTCCGAAGGCAACCCAAGACTATAAACCAATTTCTGAATCTCATAATAAGATTCAGCAGACACGTTGTCTTCTGGCAAATACTCTTTAAACAACTCCGCCCATGCATCCATGCAATTCTCAGGTAAATTATGATCCGTTTTAATATTCATCATCCTAGCTGCTAGAGACAATTTAGAGAGACCTTCTCTACAACCAGTGTAGATTGGTTGATTTGCAGCATCTAGCATTTCATAAAACCTTTTTGCATCCAAATTAGGTTCTTCTACATTTCCAGTTCCATCAGCTATTGTTGTAGTTGTTTCTAAAAATGCATCACTAATCATATCTTGAACCCTATCATGATCTACCATCTGCTCATGATCTTGATGATAATTATATTCATTATGCAAATGATTCGGTTCTTCACTATGATGACCATCCTCAAAATTATTATTACTACTACTAGCTTCATTTCCCCCATAACCCTCTCCATGTTGATACCAAATGTAGTACTGTGGTGTAAATCCTCTGTTTACTAAATGCTTCCATACAGTTTCACTACGTGCAAATTTTGAATTCTTGCATTTCCGACAGGGGCAGAACATCTTACCGCTTTCCTGTGTGATCGGTGTACAGCCCGCCTGGTGCATGAATGTCTCTAGCCCGCTCAGAAATGCGTTCGTCACCCTCCCGTCGGAATCGTTGTGCAAATACATCCAACTCCGTAACTCGTAAATACTACAGCCACCGGCCATTTTTTTCTTAGATTTTTTTTTGAAATCTTTTTTTTTTCTGATTTTTTTTCGGATTTTTTTTCTCCCGTTTGTGTGTTGTGAGGAAGAGAGTTGTGGGAAATGACATATATATAGAGAAATTTTCGAGTTGGGTAGTTGAAATATAACAACGATTTTACAAGGAATATTTTACATGGATTTTACATGGTTTTAATATATTATTTACAACGACTTTACGACGAAATTAGGTAAGTTAAAGCACATTGAATACACGTTTTCACCTAAATATAACGGTAACATGCTTCGTTGTAATGTCGATGTAATGATTACGACGTATTTCTCATTCCACGTACATTCGTCGTAAACTTACATGGAGTTTACGACGAAATCAGTTCGTCGTAAATTTACATGGCGTTTACGACGAAAGTTAGATTCCTCGTAATTTCGTTGTAAAAACCATGTAAATTTACGACGAAATATTTTCGTCGTAAATGTTCGTTGTTATGGGCACGTTTTCTTGTAGTGGTTCAATTTTGTATTAGAACTCAATGATACTAAAGTTAAAAAAAAGTTTTAATCAGTTGTAAATTTTACAATTGTTTTATAAGAAACCTAAAAAAAAATGTATTTAAATCATAATTAGGTGTAATTAGTTTTTACTCATCTCATTCTATATCTGATTTTCAGTAATAAAAACAACAAATTGTGGGTTTAAATTATTTTCAATTTGTTAGATTCAAAACAATGAATGAATACAAACAAAATTTAAACTTTTTACCAACTAAATAGTTTAAAATCAGTTGTAATATATATACAGAATTTATGTTCATATATAAGTGTAATTTTTAAAAATTAACTAAAAATTATACAAATACCCCGTGTGTAGCTCGGGAAAATCCCTAGTTTATACTTTATAGGCATTTTTTTAGGTAATTTCTTTAATGTAATATTATCATTTTATATAACTGATTAAATAAATAAATTCGAAATATACAATATAAGAAAATATACAATATTACATTTTTTTACATATAGTTTTACAAAAAATTTAAATAAATAAACCTGAAAACTAAAATAAAAAAATAACTATATAAGAAATTATAATATTAAGTTAAATAATTAAACATCTATCTTAAAAATGTATTGCAAAATAAGTGATAAGTATATATACAATATAAAAAAATAAAATATTACATAAGCATCAATTATATTAGAATAAATAAATATAAAATAAAATAATAAATAAAATATTACATAAGCATCAATTGTGGTTACGAATCTCACCGTTGAGCTGATTCTGATTCTTCCACCTGCTGGTATAGTACGACGATGCAAGCCAAAAGCGACCTTTCATCGAGAAGAGCACTCTCTAAGTTCCTCTCAGCGTTGCCAGATGAGACTAGAGTTTTAGCACCATTTTGTTCACCTGACCATTAGCCTCCTGGGGAAAGTATATCACATCCAGAACAGATTCATAATGTTTTCTCAATAACCACAAGCAACGAAAACTTTTTAGACAAAGCGTACATACCTCAGGTTTCTGAGTTAGGGCATTGGAATCTAGCCTTAGCGCATCACGGAACTGTGAAGAAATGTCTTGAAAGTTATTCTCTGACGTATTGGATCCATTGCCAGATTCCACTACCTGTTAAGAGGGTACTTACTCTCTAAGATATATTACTCATGATGAGCATCCCTTACCTGTTCATTCACAGAGGACGATGGTGTAGTTGTTCCGAATTGTGCTCCATGGCTAGTTTGATACCCTTGAACAAGGGACTGTCCTTTGGCATGTACTTGGTACTCACTCGTCGCATCAGATCTAACCAAGCCATGAACGTCTTGAGATGGATGCACATGATTCTGCATAGGCAACTGTGAACTAGCTGGTACAGCCTGAGAAGAAAGTAAGAAAGACTATACATGGTCACTAACAGTTTATAAATTTAAACAATAGAATGCATTCTTCAATCTCTCACACCTTTTGCTGACTGTGCAACATGAGGTGGTGAAGTTCCCTGAGGCTTAAGAATCTCTTGTTGATGCATGACAAAAGAATGTAGAGGCGTCACCTGACCTGCTTGAATGTTGTACAAACAATTACATGAGAAAATACAGTCACGGTTGGGAAACAAATACGATCCATTTCAATTGCTTTAGCACGGACACTACAAGAAAACATCAAGGATTCTGAGGGAAAAAATCGTCGGAATTTCGTCGGAATATCGTTATTCCGACGAAATTCCGACGAAACACGTCGTCGGAAATAATTCCTCGGAATTTCTTTTTTCCTCGGAAATCCCTCGGAATTTTCCGACGGAATTCCGAGGAAATAAATTTCCGAGGAAATTCCGAGGATCCCTTGTTTGTCGGAAAAGTCCTCGGAATATACCGAGGGAGAACTTCGTCGGGATAATTCCTCGGAAGTTCATCGATCGATGCGTGTTTGGACATATATACATCGATCGATAGGAGTATACCGACGGACTTTTTCCTCGGTTTATTCCGAGGAACTGTTCCCTCGGTATATTCCGAGGGATCCGTTCCTCGGAATTTTCCGAGGGAGTTGTCCCTCGGAAAATTCCGAGGGAAATGTCCCTCGCTATATTTTTTTTAAAAAACGGATCGATCGATGCGTTTTTGTTCAAAAACGCATCGATCGATCTAGTGAAAAATATAATTAATTTCCTCGGAATGTAAAAAATATTAATTTTTTTGAAAAAATAAAATTTCTGAAATTTAAATTCGAAAATATGAAATTAAAAGTAAAATTGAAATCATATTAATTAATATTCAAAGTTTCACAAATAAAAATAAAACATTCCGAGATGGGGGAAAAAAAAAACTACGGGTCTGGCACGTCCGGGAACACCTCGTTCGGGTACATCCTCTGCATCATCTCCATCATTTGCTGGTTCAGCCTCCTCTGTGCCTCATAGCCCGCCTGTTGAGCCGCCATCTGGGTCTCCAACAAAGATATACGATCATCTTTGTCCTTCAACTGAGCCGTAAGTACTTCTGGATCAACAAAGGGCGGTGGTGCAGAAGAAGGAGGAACCGACCGGGTGCGACGACCCAAACCGACCAAACGTCCCTTCTTCTTTGGAACCGACTGAATAGAAAAAAGCCAAATTTAGAAATTTAAACCAAGAAATAAATGAATTGAACTTTAAAAAAAAAGAACTTACGGATTCAACGATTTCGTTGATTCGAAACCGGGACAAGTTGGTCGAAGCCGTCGAAGCGTCATCCTCGGTTTGAAGCTGAGACACTTCGTCTACCACCTGAGTTTGGACCAGGTCGACCACGTCCCTCACAAGACCGTCATCAATCTGGCCGGTCTTCTTGTTGGTATACGCCCTCCTCATTAGGGCGAGATCATCAACCGGCTCGCCATCATTTTCTTCCGCCTTGAAAAAAAACATAAAATTAAAGAAACATTAGAAATTAGAAGAAATGCACAATAAATTTAAATTCTGAAACTCAAATAATTGAAGAAAAAGCGGTTGAACTTACCATGCGATCTCCGAGAGTGGCAATAGATTGAGCACCCAAGTTATGCTTGTAGATGCCCTTCCCTTTACGGTCGCTCCTGCGGTTGGTGGAGTTGGTGGAAGAAGTTTCTTTCGTCTCCTCCTTATCCCAATGCGCACACAACTCCTTCCAGACCGTGTCGTTCATCGACTTTGGGACCTTTTAATTAAAAAAAAAGAAAAAGTTTAATAAATTAAAAAATAGTTTAATAAATTAAAAAATTGTTTAATAAATTAAATCGAACCTTATTGATTTCCCACTTCTTCTTCCACTCGTGGATCTGCTTCCCATAGTTGTCCATTACTTTATGGACGAAGTGGTGATAGATAAAGAGCGTCTCATCGGAATTCCAGTTGAACTCTTGCTGAAAAAAAAACACAATTAGTAGAAAATTTATATTAAAGATTAAAAATATAAGTAAAAAATTAGAATACTTACCGCAAACTGACGAAACCACAGAACCTGCTTGTCGGTTGGGAAGTGAGTGAAAGTCGGATGTCCACTGTCGAGGGCCGAGTACATCATACGGTTGATCCATGCGCTGATCCCGTTCCCGGATCGGTTGAACCTTATTAAAAGAACAAACGGTTAATAATGAATCCAAATTTAAAGAAAAAAAAATGTTTAATTACCATGTTTGACCCCGTCCATGTGGATACGGAGTGAGATACGGAAGATGGTCACGACCGGGCTGTTGAACCAACTCCGCAACCCTCATCACTCCCGGAGGACCCGGAGGAACAGGAGCGGATGCAGCAGCGGGAGCGAGAGGAGCATGAGCGGGTGCAGCAGAGGGAGATGTATGGTTGGAGCTGTGGGGCGAAGGGGAATCCTGAAAATGGCTGGAATCCCGAGACTGGCTCCCCGTACCACCACGACCACGACGCTGTCGAGGCCGGGTCTGATCATCATGAGACCTGTAAATTAAAAAAATATATTTAATAAATACAGAAATATATAAATTAATTTTTTTTATTAAAAAAAATTCCAAATAATTTAATCACAGAAAAAAATTTATATATATTAAATTTTTTTAATAAATATATAAAAATAGTTCTAATAAACAAAAAATAGTTTTAATAAATAAAAATTGTTTAATAATTACAAAAAAATAGTTTTAATAATATATATATATGAAAAATATTTTTAAATCCCAAATAATAGTATTTAATCACAAAAAAAGTTTTATAGATATTTAAAATGTTTTGTAAAATCCAAAAAATCGAATTTATATAGAAATTTTTTTTGTAAAATCCAAAAAATCGAATTTATATAGAAAAATCGTTTTGTAAAATACAAAAATCGATTTTATATACAAAAATCGATTTTATAAATACAAAAAATAAAAAAATTATAAAAAAATTCTAAATCAATTCAACAAAACAAATTATTCAACCAAATCACAATTCTAAACCTATTATACAACCAAATCACAATCCTAACCAATCACCCTAACAAAAATCTATCAAAACTACACAAAAACCTAACAAATAGAACCTAAGAGAGTGGGATAGGGTCCTTACATGATTTGTGTAAGAGAAGAGGGAGATCGCCGGAGATATCGTCGGATTTCAGGGGGAAATCGCCGGAGAGAAAGAGAGGAGTCGCGCAGAGGAAGAAGAGAGAAATGGGGAAGAAGAAGGGGCTCGTGGTTATAAAACCTAGGGTCCGACGGACATTATCCGTCGGAATTCCGTCGGAATTCTAATTTCAATTTTCGCGAAATATTTGCCCGGTAAAATGAAAATATTCCGAGGAAATTCCGACAGATAGTAAAATATCCGTCGGAATTTCCTCGGAATATTCCGAGGAAATACCGAGGAACTAGTGTTTGGGGTTTCAAAACATCAATTTTTTTTGCCGTATTTCATTTCTTATACAATTGTAATGCATACCATTGAGGATTCTTTGTATACATGAGCATAAACCATGAAATAACAAATTTCAAAACTAATTGAAAGTATTCCCTTTACCGTTCATTAAAAGGTATAAGTGTTTCTCTTATGTTGCGAGATTTCGTTCATACAATCGGAAAAGTGTTAATTATACGGTAAGGAACAAATTTTTGACTTCATAATGAACGTAAGACACTTAATAAGGGTTATATAGGTGTTATTCAAACGGCAAAACGTTGTTTTCGGTTTAAAAACCCTATTTCCTCGGAATTTCCTCGGATTATTCCGAGGGAACTCCGAGGAAACCCTCTTCTTCCTCGGAATTTCCTCGGAATATTCCGAGGAAATTCCGACGAACTAGTGTTTGGGGTTTCAAAACGTAATTTTTTTAAAAAAAACGCATCGATCGATGCGTTTTTGAACAAAAACAAATCGATCGATTACTAAGATGGACCGGGCCGTAAGATTGTGATCGATCGATGAGAGTATCCCATCGATCGATCGAGAATCTGAATTGTTCCTCGGAAAATCTTGTATGTTTTTTAAAAACGCATCGATCGAGGCGTTTTTGAACAAAAACAAATCGATCGATTACTAAGATGGACCGGGCCGTAAGATTGTGATCGATCGATGAGAGTATTCCATCGATCGATCGAGAATCTGAATTGTTCCTCGGAATGCCCTCGGAAAATCTTGTATGTTTTTTTAAAAACGCATCGATCGATGCGTTTTTGAACAAAAACAAATCGATCGATTACTAAGATGGACCGGGCCGTAAGATTGTGATCGATCGATGAGAGTATCCCATCGATCGATCGACAATCTGAATTGTTCCTCGGAATTTCCTCGGAAAATCTTGTATGTTTTTTAAAAACGCATCGATCGATGCGTTATAGAACAAAAACGCATCGATCGATTACCAAGATGGCCCGGGCCGTAAGAATGTGATCGATCGATGCGTTATAGAACAAAAACGCATCGATCGATGCGTGTTCGGAAAACAGAATTATAAGGCAAAACCCGACCTTTTTTGGATCTAAACCTTAGAACTCTCATCCCCTCCGATTTCCCCTATAATTCGCCCCCCTTTCTCTCTCTATAATCATCCGATTTGAACAATTTTGGGCTCTATTCCACTTGATTTTTCGAGCTCTACCTGATTCCTACACTCGTCTTCACCCTAAGACAGGTATACTCCGCGAATCTCCACATTCTGAAATCGTGTTCTTGAGCAATTTTTTGGGTTTTGTGAATTTCTTATTTCCGTGTTGATTCCTTGATCAAATATGCATGAAACAGATGTTTAAACATGGAATAGAACACAATTGTCTGTGATCAACGAGTTTGGAACAAGATTTGAGATGATTTAGGGATTGAGAATTTTTTTCAATTTGGTTTTTTTTATCACAACTCGATTTCGCTTTTCATTTTCATGTTGCTTTGAGTTCTTAATTGATTATAACCATGTTGAGAGCAATGATTCTATTTTGTAGAGAATGAAGCGCACGAAAACATCAGCAAAGAAAAACACACAAGAAGAGGGTTCGTCTCAGCTGGAGAAGCAAAGGCCAAAGAAGTGGGATAAGTCTGATACCACCCACTACAACAACATGAAGAAGGTAGCCGTTCCGGCTACACAACTAGCATGTCCTGAGACGATGACAATATTGGGAATCAAAGCAGACATTGAAGGACTGTTCCAGAACATGGGTCTAGGCCAACTATGCAACCTCAACGAACCCACTTATCCGGAGTTGGTACGCCAGTTCATAGCATCCGCATACGTCACCCGTCCCGATGATAGCCATCAGGAAGGTTTTCTGGCATTCGTAGTGCAGAAAGTATACTATGAGGTATCTTTCACAGACCTCTGCGGACTATTTGGATTGAGTGCAGGGGAGAGGACATCTGGTCTTTATTGGACTTCAGAGCTGTTGAACTTCTGGGAAACGATTGGCACAGGGGTTTATAGATCTTCTCAGGCAAAGGAGTCACTTATCCGGAGCCCAGTACTGAGATATGCCACACGCCTCATTGGCTCATTGCTATACGGGACAACCACAGCCGCATCAGTCACGCAATGGGAGTTGTGCCTCCTGTACCAAGGTGTGAGGCATTTGCTACCGGCATTTGGAAACTCTACATTCCCACCTGCTACTGCCTTCAACATGGGAGCGGTGCTGGCCGCAAACTTAGCAGGATACAAGGGGAAAGTAACCAAATCCAAGAGCAATGCATGTGGATTTGGTGCAGTGATTACTCGGATCCTTAGACATGTGGGTGTAGACTGCGAGAACCAGCAGGTAGCACTGGACAGATCGAACAACATTGCTTGGAACTACCTGGATGTCATTTCTCTAGTAAGTAAGGAGTTCATAGCTGGTCCCCACTCGAGGATCCATCGGGATGGTCCTTACGTCTACGTATTCCAGGACCGAGCGAAGAAAACACTCTACTGCCACCTGCCTCAGATCGGCCTGACTGCTCTACTTTCAGAGGCTGCAGTTGAGTTCCTACCCCCTGCTACCGCACTAGTAGACAAGCCATCCTTCTTCACGCCAAAATATCAGACCAAAGGCAAGGGCGTGGTTGATGAAGAAGGACAAGATGAGGCTGCACAAGCCATTCCAGATGATTCACAACCCCATCAGCTACTCCCATCAGACTCCAGCCAGTACAAGCTGCAAGAGCTTCCACCGAACGCCACTTCGCGCCAGCAACAACATTGGAGAGATCAGAGCATAAAGACAAACAACGACATGCTACACAAGATCTGGGCTGCCATTTCACGTATCAGGCCGTGTCGTTGCCAAAAGGATGATGTAGTTCATCGGGACAACTCTCCATCCAGCTCTGGTTCGGGTTCGAGTGGTACACACAGGGTAAGAAAGAGGTCCAAGAGACCCAACGATGCAGGAACATCTGGAGCAGGAGACGAGGAGTAGGAGCTATCACCGGCTATTTTATTTTCTTTTCTATTCTAACGTTTTATGGTCTTATTTTCTGTTAATTTTGAACTGAGTTTTTTTTTAGGTTTCTTAATTATGAGTTCGTATTTCTTTTACATGGTTTCTTTGTTTTATTTGGTTGTGTTTTGTGTAGCTTTTAATTCGTATTCAGCTTTGCCTTGCTAGATAAACCAAATAACTATTATCCGAGGAAAGAGGTTATATCAAGTGTTCCTCGGAATTTCCTCGGTATTTCTTAAAAAAAAAAAAAAAAAAGTTCAATGGTAGTCTGTTTCCGAGTCATCATCACCAGATGAATCTGAATCTGGATCTTGGTGAAACTCTCCAATCACTGGTTCATCCTCTACGTGAACGACGGCTTCCTCTCCAAAGTCGGTTAAATCGACTACAAGGCCAACTCCAGCTAAATCTTCTGCTGCACTACAGTTGCCGGATGTGCTTGGTTGTAGTGGGTCTTCCAGCTCAGAACTTCCCTGAACTCGGCCTCTCGGGTTGAGTCTTGTAACAGTAACCCATGGATCATCTCTGTTCCTTACCCGGGGGTACTTGATATAACAAACCTGTAACATTTAGAAAAATTATAAATTAATACACATGATGATGAATCATTCTGAATAATTAACATTTAATTACCTGATCGGCCTGGGAAGCAAGAATGAAAGGATCATAATATTGCAGCTTTCGCCTCGAATTTACTGATGTAACACCAAATGCATCTGTTCTCACACCTCGATCTGGGGTGTTGTCGTGCCAATCACAATAGAAAACAGTACAGCGCAATCCAACCATGCCCAAATACTTGATTTCCAAAATCTCATGTATGTGTCCGTAGTATACATCATCTCCTGATGCAGAACAAACGCCAGCATCATAAGTCGTACTCGAACGTCTCCTCTTCTGAGTTGTGAATGCATATCCTCGAGTACAAAATCTCGGATATGACTTCACAACAAAGTTTGGTCCAACGACCATCTCACGTATCCAATCGTCAAATGTTTCACCTCTGGCCAAACCAGCAGACACCTATTAATAGCACATATATATATATATTATATCAATAAATGTGAATTAGTATAAATATGTGATAAAATATATTTTAATTTGTTTAAAGCACTCACATAAGTAAACATCCATCCAGTAAATTCTCTCTGCTTCATTTCTTCTAGTTCGTCCTCTGTGGCGTATCTATACTCGAACCGCTTTTCTGCCATGAAAATCCTGTATATGATGACAATAATGTAATTAATTAAGATTTAAATTTCAACTTGTTAAAATAAAAATTTGTAAGCTCATTTATTTACCTCTCATATTGAAGAACGTCTTCGCAGTTGGTGAGCAAATATGTTTGCAAATGACTGCGCTCCTGCTCAGTAAGTCGACGGTCCTTTGGTTTTCCGCTAAGTCGTCCAACGTCTGTGAAAATGTCTGGAACCGTAACATGATATGTTGCCCGTTCGCCTCTATCATCATGCCGAGCAGGTCTTCTGTTTTTGGTCTGAACTTCTGCTGGAAAGTAGTACTCGGCAAAGTTTGAAGTTTCTTCATTGATCATCTGTGCGACTATAGAACCTTCCACCCTACTTAAATTTTTCACCATCTTCTTCAAATGGAACATATACCGCTCATACAGATACATCCATCTATACTGCACAGGACCACCAAGTTCCAATTCTCTTGCCAGGTGAATAACAAGATGCTCCATAACATCAAAAAATGAGGGAGGAAATATCTTCTCAAGGTTGCACTGAATCACGGCTATGTTAGTCTTCAAATTTTCAATACCTTCAAGAGTCACTGATCTCGTGCATAAATCGCGGAAGAAACCACTTATCCCTGCAATTGCTTCATGAACATTTCGTGGTAATAGTTCCTTGAAGGCGAACGGAAGGAGGCGCTGCATCATTACATGGCAATCGTGGCTTTTCAAGCCAGTAAACTTTCCTTCCTTTCTGTCGATACAGTTACGCAAATTTGATGCGTAACCGTCTGGAAATTCCACATCGTTTGAAATCCAATCAAAGAACGCATCTTTTCCCGCTGCATCAAGTCGGTATATGGGAAAAGGAGCCCTACCATTCTCATCAACATGAAGTTCTGAACGAGCACATATATCGACTAAATCCAGTCTTGACTTCAAATTATCCTTTGTTTTACCTTGAACATTAAGGATCGTGTTCATGAGATTGTCAAAAAAGTTCTTCTCAATATGCATGACATCTAAATTATGCCTTAGCAGATGATCCTCCCAGTATGGCAGATCCCAGAAAATATTTTTTTGTGCCAGTTATGTAGTTCTCCAACAGCATCTACCGGAAAACGCTCATGTCCACCGACTTCTGGCGTCCTTTCTGCACCAAAATCTCTTAGTTGTATCTTCAAATCTTTCCCACAAATTTCCGGAGGTGGACTGTCAAACACCCTCTTGTTCTTCGTAAACAAATTCCTACTCCTACGATATGGATGATCAGGTGGTAGGAATCTCCTGTGACAGTCAAACCAACACGTTTTCCTTCCGTGCTTTAGTTGGAAAGCATCAGTGTTATCTTGACAATATGGACATGATAGCCTTCCATGCGTTGTCCATCCAGACAACATACCATATGCTGGAAAATCACTTATTGTCCACATTAGTACTGCCCGCATTTGAAAGTTTTCTTTACACGAAACATCGTATGTTTCAGCACCTTGAGCCCATAGTTGTTGCAACTCATATATTAGTGGCTGAAGAAACACATCAAGTGATCTCTTAGGATGCTCTGGTCCGGGAACGAGAATCGAGAGAAACAAAAACTCTCGTCGCAAGCACAAGTTTGGGGGGAGGTTGTATGGTGTAAGAATGACGGGCCATAGAGAATACTGTCTTCCACTCTTGCCAAACGGACTGAAACCATCAGTACATAATCCAAGGTAGACATTTCTTCTCTCATACGCAAAGTCGGGATACTTTGATTGGAAATGCTTCCACGCTTTTGCATCTGAAGGATGTCTGATCTCACCATCTGTTGAGTGCTCCGCATGCCATCTCATTGGTTGCGCTGTGCGTTCAGACAGATACAACCTCTGCAACCTTTCCGTCAAAGGTAAATACCACATCCTTTTATATGGCACTGGAACTCTTCCACTCGTATCTTTATAACGAGGCTTTCCACAAAATTTGCATGTAACCCGCTGTTCATCCGCCCTCCAATAAATCATGCAGTTGTCGCTGCATACATCTATTACCTGATACGATAAACCAAGACCAGCTACGAGTTTCTGAACCTCGTAGTATGAACCAGGAGCTACATTATCCTCGGGTAGAATACCTTTTACAAAATCAGCAATCGCATCCACACAGTCTTCAGCCAAATTATAATCTGTTTTAATGCCCATCAATCTTGTAGCAGATGATAAAGCTGAATGACCATCTCTGCAACCTTCGTACAATGGTTGCTTTCCAGCATCCAACATATCATAAAATCTCCTAGCTTCTGCATTGGGTAAATCTTCCCCTCTAAAATGATCATTTACCATCTGCTCAGTACCTACACCATAATCTACATCCGTTCTAATTGGTTCTTCTAATCTAACCGCTGGCTGAGGTTCACTAGTACTACCATGTTCATAATCAGTTTCCCCATGATGATACCAAATTTTGTAACTTCGTGTAAACCCACTCAAATATAGATGAGTCCAAACATCCCACTCTTTAATAACCTTTCTATTTTTACAATTAGAGCAAGGACATCTTAACATACCTGTTTTTGCTTCCGGTTGTCGGTGAACTAACCCCATGAATTCAGTTATACCTCGTTGGTATTCTTCCGTAAGCAATCTCGTGTTCGGATCCAAATGAGGTCGATCGATCCAAGAACGAAAATAATTTGAAGAAGACATATTTTTTATGAATCAAATTCGTGTGTAAATAGAGTAAGAGGGAGGATGAATATATGAAGTGAATGAAGAGGAAGAGGAGTGCTTGTATTTATAGTTTAAATCCTGCCGACATACCGAGGAAATTCCGACGGAATTCCGACGGACAAAACTAGTTCGTCGGAATTTCTTCGGAATTTTGTAAAATCCCCCAACGGCTCTCCAACGGCTATAATATTTCCTCGGAATTCATCGGTTTTTTCCGAGGAACACAGTTTTCCTCGGAATTTCCTCGGAATATTCCGACGGACTGTAGTTTCCTCGGAATTCCGTCGATATATTCCGAGGAAACCCAATTTTGTGTTTCCTCGGAATTTCCTCGGAAATTCCTCGGTATATTCCGAGGATTTCATTTTCCGTCGGAATGTCCGTCAGAATATCGTTGTTTTCTTGTAGTGGGACTGTTTCATTGCCATCAGACTAAGGCTGTAACTGGAAATAGATTTTATGAATGCTCTGAATGAAAGGAACTAGAAAAAATGGAACGTCAATGTTGGAATGGCAGCAGTTATGGAATTACATAAATTGGAATGAGTAACTGCAGGAAACCATTTTTGTAACATAAATGGTAACATTTTAAAGGAAAGGAATGGAATGACATTAACTATAGCTTTAATTAAATTACTACATATTCTCATTATACTAATTAAATGTATCTTACAGTCGGTGTTTTTAAAACCGGACCGACCGATAGTTGAACCAGGTTCGACCATGAACCGGTAGTCGGGTTGGGTCTAAAATTGGTTCAACCATAAACCGGTTACATAGCCGGATTGGATCTCAAGATTATTAAATTGATAAAAATCACTTAAACTATCAAAAATCTATAAATCATCCATTTAAACATAAAACTAGTTTATATTTATATTGTTTTATGTTTGAAATTCATTTATACTTTAAGTATATATCATATATACTAACATTACTTTTAGATTTATGTACTAAAAACATATTAAACCATATTATTGAACAAGGTTTGACCATATTATTGAACCAGGTTTGATCCGGTCGAACCATATTGAACCGTGATCCAAAAATTATCCGGTTCAGCTTCCGGTCCGGTTTTAAAAACAATGCTTACAGTAAAATAAAGGCTCATTAAATTTAATAAACAATGATAAAAAGGAAGCAAAAATATTTATTTAAACTTTAGTTTGATACTAACATTTTTATTAGTGAAATCTAGCGCTGGGATGCGTATAGTTTTGCAAGTTTGATCACTACGAAGTTTTTAAATAAGAAAATATGTTTTTTTTGTAAAAAAAAAAAAAAAAAAAAAATATGTTTGATATATTTTAGTTTAAGATTGTAACAAATAATACTCTATGAGAATTTTCAATTTAAAATCTTAACAAATCTAGCATGTGACTGCAAATAAATAATTATTATCTAAACATAATTAAAAATATCTGATTTTGTTCCATTCCACTCCATTCACGTAACTTTTTTCTTCTGAATGATTTACTACTACGTTCCTTTTGTTTCCATTTATCCCATAGGAATTATTGGAATGTGATTGTTTTTTAGTTCCATGTAACTGGTGATTTTATTTTGGAATCAAACGGAATGACCCATTCCACATATTCCAATTCCAAATTTTGTTGATCCAGTTACGGCCTGAATATGATGTGGAACATAAAATATCAAGAATTTTGAACAGTCAGCGTAAAATTATTTCCCTTTCTCCTTAACAATTTTAGCATCTGACGCCTAAAAAGTTACCTCTGTTCTGGAAAGTCTGGGAGTGGGAGGCACCGTTGGACTTCGTTTTCAAGCCACCACCTTCCTTTACATTGGCAAGGTCAAGCTTAAGCTGTTGCACTGTATGTACATGCAATCTCTCCATCCATCTCCGCAAACTGAACTCAGTGAGATAGAACAACATAAGAAAAGAGTAGAATCATCTCGAGAAAATGAAAAAAATAATAATAACCAAACCTGTCTTTGGCAACCAAGCCAGAGCTGGTTATACTGCTCGGTACGTTCTCGCAATTCAGCCTGCAAGGAGTGATTTGTAAAGCATCCATCTCCTGAGCACGCGCAATCCAACCTTGCGCTTCTCTCAGTTGCTCATCCTTGTACATGACTGTTTCTTGAACTATCCTATTCTACAAGCCATTAAGGATAAGGACTCTGTTTTTTTAGTGTATTTCATTTTCAAAAATGACACTGAAATGTAACTGCAAGATCCATGAGTCATTCAAACAAGTTTGAGCGTGTAACAAAAACTAACCTGTTCCTGCAGTTCAACGTATTGTCTCTCTTTCTCTTGAAAATGCTCCTGAAGTTCAGATAATTTATGTAAATTTTGGGACTCTCTCAGCATCAGAGTGATCACGCTCCCTTCTGCATATTAAGAAAGAAAAAGCTATAGCTTTTGTTACATATTCCAATACCAAAAAATGTACAAGTCAAAGGCCCAACACGTAAGAAACTTCACAAAAATGGGTAGACCTTAATAGAGTTTCAAGAATCAAGAAGGCACCTGAGGGTAGCAAGTTCTTTGTTTTGTTCGCCCAGGCCTGGTGGGAGTATCAAACCATTCAGATATGAATCATATGACTGAACAAGAACAACATTGAATGATATATAAAACAACATAATGCTTCGTTATCCAGTTTAACAGCATGCAGCTCTCTGTCTCTCTTTCACGAAGTTGCTCCTATAAAAAGAACAACAACAACATTGAAAAAAATACTCGATGACATACGCAAAGAAACAATGCGATACTAGATAAATTCAACCTGCATTATAGAAGCAGCGTTCTCATACTCAGCTCAAAGGCTCTCTGGATCTCAATCGCCATCATCTGAGCATGGAGCTCAAACTCCTGCTGATGAAGCTCTCCTATTTGCCTAGAAACGGTGCGAATCCGCTCCAAGAGTTCACAATCTGAGCAAGAGAGTAGAAATCCAAATCACCACCACCTTCTCTTCCATTCTACAAGAAAAAACCCGACAAAACAATGTTGCTTGCTTCCACTCTCACTCTCACAAACAAGTTCAAGAGTTAACTTTACAAGACAGAAGCAACTAAAGTGAAGCAGAGAGATGATTAGATTACTTACCACATAGCCTGTGGCGTTTCCGAAGTTGTGAGAATTGTTAGTGCGGATGAGGCGACGAAAAACAATTACAAAAAGTAAAACACACAAAATTTGTTAATGGGGTTCGTTTCCTATATCACCGGGACCTCGTCCAGATTTTATTGACTTAGAACAAGGAGCAACCTACAATTGCTATATGATACAACACACGCACACTAGTGTTTACCACTCTTTTCTAAGTAGCAATCTACAAAGATCAGGAATAAAGTACGCATGCATAGATCCCATCCGGTTCACCGGAGCACACTGTCTTCTACAGCTGCAATCTTCACAGATCTCTTCAATGAAACCATCTTTGCTAAACTCCCCCTGAGTCTAGGTTTCAATCTTCCACCTCCACGGAAGGACTTCACCAGGTACGTCAGCACCCAACGCACACCAATGACACCAAAACACTTGATCACCTAAGCACACACAAAGCTCACACGAGCTATACACGATGGCTAACTCCACCACACAAAGTGCCAACTCCAATGCCACCAAACTAAGTCCACATCGGACTCCATCAGACAATTCTTCAGAATGTCTTTCGACACCAAGCAGTAACACACACCAAGGAAACCTCTCTCTCTTTATTCTCTGAGATCTAGCTTTCTCATAAGGCACATCCCTCCTTATATAGCAGACCAGAACTTGCTCTCCACGTCTTCAACTTGCTCTTCAAGTATTCCAAATACACTTAAGGTAACTTTCCATTTTCATTAATGTAAAACTTCATCTTCAAGCAAACTTCTTTTTGCTTTATGAAAAACGTCAATATGTCTTCAAGCACATATCCTCTTTCTTTTTCTAAGCTCAGCAAGCCCACGCACATCACAAAACCCAAACTCCCATTCAGCTCAATCTTCATATGCACGCCTCTTGTACTACTTCACGAACTGATAAAGAACATCTTAACAGACTGCATCTTCAAGAATCCAAAACGGCGCGCCACTTTTTCCTCCGCGAGTCGCGGCTACGCTCGAAGCCGTCTCCATTAGAGAGAAAACAAACTAGGGAGGGAGAGAGACGATGACGGACGAGGAGTTACAGAATCAATTATTTTGCCATTTTTCTTCTACTCATATTGGGCCTTTAGAGACTCTTGGGCCAAGTTTTATTGGTGCCCATCAGTTCGGCTGTGGTCTGTTGTTATTGTTTGATTTCAGCATACCTCCTCAACTACATATAAATATGCACTTGTATGGTCTAGGCATGGACATCCGGATTTTCGGGTCGGAATTTCGGGTCAGATTCGGATCGGATATTGTCGGGTCCGGGTCCTTCGGGTCCTAGCAATTTAGACCCATATAGGTACCTATAACTTTTCGGGTCGGTTCCGGGTCGGGTCTTGTCGGGTCCGGGTCGGTTCGGGTGTATAATTTCAATACTTGTAAAATATCCAAAATATTCGGGTATATTTCGGATCTGGGTCGGTTAGGGTATTTAGGACCCGAAATAGACCCAAAATACCCGAACTGGACCCAAAAACTCTAAAAATACCCGAAGAACCGCAAAAATACCCAAAAATTTATCCAAAATCAGACCCGAAAACCCAAAACATACCCGAATTTTACCCGAATACCCAAATTATATTTTCTAAAAATATAAAATTTTACCAAAAACCTACAATTATACCCGAAAATCCAAACCCGAAACTTTAAAAGAAATCTGAAATACCAAAAATATACCCAATCACCCAAATATACCTAGTATATACAATTATTTGCGGATAATTCGGATACCCGAACGGGTCTCGGATAGGACCCGGACCCGAACCGAGACCCACGGGTCCAAAAAAAAAAGATCCAATAGATACTTAATATGGACCTGGACCCGGACCCGAACCTGTATTTTTGGGTCGGTTCTGGTTCGGGTCGGGTCCGGGTAAAATGCTCAGGCTTAGTATGGTCGAATGGTTGAATAAGAAGGATACTGGATACGTGTTGGGGATTAAACCCGTTAACTAAAAAAAAAAGAGTTTTTTTTTATCGATTTGTAGTAGTAAATTTGTTTGGCAAATTTTTTTTTTGTTGTGTTATTGATGGTTGAATAACTATGATAGCATGTTTCAAAAAAAATAATAATAATAACCATGTAGCTAAATTGGTTTTATCAACTAAGTTTGATATATTTATATATATATTTAGATGAAAGTACAAAAGTCCCTTTTTGAGTTATAGTTATTTTGCCAATTTTCCTTTTAATATTTTAGCAGAGATCCGGTTGATCTAGTCCAAGTTTTTCAATTTGATATTTTCGATCAGTGCAAAGAATGGACCTTGGGATATTTTTTTCATAAAATGACTAAGATAGCACTAAAATTTTTTTGTCACAAATATAGTTTTTAAGAATAAAAATGACCAAAATAGCATTTAATGTTTTATCAAAAGAGATAAATATACACTTATACTCCAATGGTAAATTAATTTAGACATTATGGTTTATAGTTAAAGGGTGGGATTTAGGATTTAGGGTTTAGGGTTTAGCAGTTGGGTTTTGGGGATAAGATTTCAAATTTTAAACAATAAAAAAAAATTAAATTTTTCAAAAGATAAAATGCTATTTTGGTCGTTTTAGTTTTTGAGAGCTATTTTTGTGACATAAAATTAGAAATGTGTTATTTTGAAGATTTGACCTTCAGAAACATGTAAACCCGTAAAACTGATACGCATATCCATAAAACCGTGTTTCATTTTCATCCATGTCTTTTCAAATTAATAAAAGCCTAGCCAACCTTTTAACATGTCAGAGACAAACCTCACTATACTCTGAGGATGACGACTTTACATTTGGTAGAGGCTCTTGGGATTTTGAGTAGTTTCTTTAACATATCGTCTCTTCTTGAATTATAAGAAGCCAAACGTAGAATGAGTTTCGAGGACGGCCGAATTCTTTAACAAGTACTTTACCAGCTTCGTTTCAACATCATACTGGACCGGTGCTATCAAATCAACAAACTTGAGAGACGATAGCAAACACTCAGGCCTTGATAAACTCACTTGATCAATATCCTCAATAAGATCCTTTTTTTTTTGTTCAACGTCCTCAATAAGATCATCTTCATCGTTTCTGTCATCGCATACCTAGAGAGAAAAAAGAGAGAGAGAGAGAGGGTTTAAACTTAAACGCAATATATATATATATATATATATATATATATATATATATATATATATAAAGTTAGTTCTTTCCCCTCTTTGGACAAATGACATTGAGCTTTTGCGACGCGTGACATCCATGTAATTTTTTTACATTTTAGGTCTTTTTTCTTTTAAATTATTACAATTTGGCCAAGCACTTTTTAATTGTGAAATATCTAATCTTATTTTCACTAACTATTATCGTATGAAGTTTGATAATCTATTTTATTGTTCACTAAAATTCAAAATGAATAAAGAAATAAATCAAATAATAGAAATATATTTTACATATTTAATTTATTCAAAACTAAAAATAACATAAATTTTTGTTATTTTATTATTTTAACAATTTTCTATTATTTAATTTACAAATTATATATTTATTCAACTATTAAAAATATAAAATGACCAAACTAATAAGAAGAAATTAGACATAAAAATTCTGCGGTCAGAGAGAAAAAGCAAAATACTGCAGTAACACTCACTCAATAAAGGTTTGAAGCTGAAAAAAGATGAACAAAGAAGACTAACATTTCTCATCTTACCATAGAATATCTTGGCTAGACCAAGCAGATGTCAGAAAAAGTTAAAAAGATAAAATATGAGACAAAGCAATCTCCGGAACAAAAAGGATCGCGATCAAGCACCAGCGCAAAAAAATCAAAAATACTGGTCAGAGAAAGAATAATCATCGGAAGAACAAAATCATCACGAAACAAAAAGACGCATGTCTAAAGCACGGAAGCACAACCACCAGCTAAGAGATAAAAAGCATCTCACAAACTAAACAAGCACGTACAAGGCACTCATGCCAGCGAAGAACCACAAAACTCTAAATAAAAGAAACCAAAGCTCTAAAAGACTAACTCCGCACACCTACACCAAGGGATGCATGAGAAGAAGATAAACAACCTAAGTGGGGGAGAATAGAAGCCAACCACCGAAAAACCAAACCTTCTTGAGACCATAAACAACATTTCAAGCGCACAAAGCATACACAGAGAAAAACACTATCCAAACCTGGAGTAGCAAATATGGCGAAAGGGAGAGACACAAGAGACGTGATCAGTGATGAAAGTTGCATCGAGATGAGAGAACAAAGAGATAAAAAGAGACAAAATGAAATCAACAAACTGTGGAACCATCCTCGAGATATGAAAAAGAGCATATAAGTCAGATCACCAAAAACCATATCTTGAAAACCAAGTCGAGCAGCGACTATTGATGGCAAACCAGTGACGAAGAAAACAACATCAATGACAACTAAACCCTGACCCAACCCAACGAGATGTAGTTTCTAACCTTAGCCAAAACCTAAGGAAAAAGAGGACCAATATTGACCGAAATAACATAAAATGCCGTAAGAAACAGCCGCACAACATGGAAATAATATGTCTGATCTATAACAAATACCAGACAATCTCACAGAAAAAGAAGGCGAGGAAAAACAAGAGCACGGAGGTGATTCTTTTCACAGTGATGGTGAGAAGCACTGCACACCGGAGAGGTAAACGAAATACATAGATGGTGATGGCTCAAGGTCAAAAGATGGGGGAGAGTGCAAAAAACACCTAAAAAGAGTATGTTCAAAAATGTGAAAAATTAAAATACAATTTTGACGCCGTTAATCTTAGAATCAACAAATATCTAAAGATAAAGTTATTGAAATTCAATATGTTTTAATCAGAAAGTCACTCACTACAAGAAAACACATACTTAGCGAGGAAATTTAACGAGGAAAAACAATCCTCGTAAATTTACGTCGATTTTACGAGGAACTTACGTGGAAAACTAAAGTCATCGTTATTTCCTCGTAACGTAACGACAAAAGTGTTTCGTCGTAAAGTGGATGTAATTTAACGAGTATTTTACGAGGAAAAACAATTTCCTCGTAAATACGACGTAAACTTTGCGTGTTATTTACGAGGAAATAGTTTACGTGTATTTAGCGAGGAAATTTTGAATCCACCAAGTTAGCTTCCTTCCATACCCTCGGATGAGAGATTCAGGTATAAATTGGTTAGCAGTGATCAAAGTTACACCTCGAGGACGAATCATCAGTGGAGAAGAACCACCATTGCAAGAAGAACAGATAAATGAAGTCGAGGAACCTGAACAAGAAATTGATGACATCCTTCTCATTGAT
The DNA here is from genome assembly GCF_020379485.1 of Brassica napus. Lineage (NCBI taxonomy): Eukaryota > Viridiplantae > Streptophyta > Magnoliopsida > Brassicales > Brassicaceae > Brassica > Brassica napus. Next base: position 11,436,194 of record NC_063445.1, on the reverse strand, counting down.
CCGCATAATCACGAGTACGAAGATCTTACCGATGATGCCACAGACGAAGCTGTTGAAGACGAGTTTAATGAAAATGATGATGTTTCTAGTGATGACGAGAATGTCGATGTATCTGATTGATGTATTTGTTTTATGAATAAGATGAGAGAGTTTGTTTTATGAATAAGATAATGTGGGGTTTGTTTTATGAATAAGGTAATGTGGGAGTTTGTTTTATGAATAAGCAAATGTGGGAATTGTGGTTTGGAATAGAAATAAAGATGGGGTTTGGAATATATGAAGTAGAAAATAAGGAATATGGGGTTTGGGGTTTGGGGTTTCGGATTCTAGAGATTTAAACATAACACTCGTTAATTCCACGTAAGCCAACGAGGAAATAACGACGAAATATTAAAATAAAGAAGGCATGCTCGTTAATTCCACGTAAGCACAAATCGTCGTAAAGACCACGTATAAGAAATCGTCGTAAATTCCACGTAGGCAGAAATCGTCGTAAAGACCACGTATAAGAAATCGTCGTAAATTCCACGTAGGCAGAAATCGTCGTAAATACCTCGTAAGCTAACGAGGAAATAACGACGAAATTTAAAAATAAAGATGGAGTTTGGAATATATGAAAATAAGGAATATGGAGTTTGGGGTTTGGAATATGGGGTTTGGGGTTTGGGGTTTAGAGGTTTCGGGGTTTGAGGTTTGGGGTTTGGGGTTTCAGGTTTGGGGTTTGGGGTTTGGGGTTTGGGGTTTGGAGGTTTCGGGGTTTGAGGTTTGGGGTTTGGGGTTTCAGGTTTGGGGTTTGGGGTTTGGAGGTTTCGGATTTTAGGGATTTAAACATAATACTCGTTAATTCCACGTAAGCACAAATCGTCGTAAAGACCACGTATAAGAAATCGTCGTAAATTCCACATAGGCAGAAATCGTCGTAAAGACCCCGTATAAGAAATCGTCGTAAAGACCCCGTATAAGAAATCGTCGTAAATACCTCTTAAGCCAACGAGGAAATAACGACGAAATTTAAAAATAAAGATGGAGTTTGGAATATATGAAAATAAGGAATATGGAGTTTGGGGTTTGGAATATGGGGTTTGGGGTTTCGGGTTTAGAGGTTTCGGGGTTTGAGGTTCGGGGTTTGGGGTTTCAGGTTTGGGGTTTGGGGTTTGGGGTTTGGAGGTTTCGGGGTTTGAGGTTTGGGGTTTGGGGTTTCAGGTTTGGGGTTTGGGGTTTGGAGGTTTCGGATTTTAGGGATTTAAACATAATACTCGTTAATTCCACGTAAGCACAAATCATCGTCAAGACCACGTATAAGAAATCGTCGTAAATTCCACGTAGGCAGAAATCGTCGTAAATTCCACGTAGGCAGAAATCGTCGTAAATACCTCGTAAGCTAACGAGGAAATAACGACGAAATTTAAAAATAAAGATGGAGTTTGGAATATATGAAAGTAAGGAATATGGAGTTTGGGGTTTGGAATATGGGGTTTGGGGTTTGGGGTTTAGAGGTTTCGGGGTTTGAGGTTTGGGGTTTGGGGTTTGGGGTTTGGGGTTGGGGTTTGGGGTTTGGGGTTTGGAGTTTGGGGTTTGGGGTTTGGGGTTTGGGGTTTGGGGTTTGGGGTTTGGAGGTTTCGGTGTTTGAAGTCTGGGGTTTGGGGTTTCAGGTTTGGGGTTTGGGGTTTGGGGTTTGGGGTTTGGGGTTTGGGGTTTGAGGTTTGGAGGTTTCGGATTTTAGGGATTTAAACACGTAAGCAGAAATCGTCGTAAAGACCACGTTGGATGAAATCGTCGTAAATACCTTGTAAAAGGATTTAAACATAACACTCGTTAATTCCACGTAAGCAGAAATCGTCGTAAATACCTTGTAGTGTAAAAACTAGAAAAAAAGGGAAAAGGATAAAAATACCAGATTAACATGTGGCAAGACTTCCAGCAATTATAATACGTAAGTCTCGCCCACATGAATTCTAATATCTTATCATTTTCCTATTTTTTTCAAATATTTATAATTTGAATAGGATTTTACTCAGGAATGTGATTTCAGATAGGATGTGATTTGGGAGTTTGTGTGTGGTTTGAGAATGAGAGTTGTGGGTATATTTATAGGAAAGCAAGGCTCGTTAATTCCACGTAAGCAAAATCGTCGTTAATACCTTGTATATAAAAATACGGGCCTTTGCGATTCCTCGTAATTTCCTCGTATTGAAAAACACGGGCCTTTGTAACTGCTCGCTATTTCGTCGTAATTTTACGACGAATTTGCGACGATATGTAATCTTATATATACCCCCGAGCGCTCACTCTTTCTTTCCTCTCTACTTCCTCTCCACCTCCTCTCCATTTCGTAGCAATGGTAAGTCTCTCTAATTCCTCTCTAATTTGGTTAGTTTAGGATAGATTAGGTGGTTAGTATAGGGAATTTAGATAGGTTTACGGATTTTATGTTATTTAGTGTTCATTAGGTGGATAATATTGGGAAATATACTATTGATGTTAATTTTAAAAATTTAATTGGGCCTTGGGGATCACTGAGAGGGTGAGGAAGAAGTTTAACGCGAAGGCGAAAGTTCGCTTGTTGGACACGGTCTCCAACTGGAAGGGTGACTGGATCGTGAAGGGGTATGAGCATGGCAAACCCGCTGAGCTCACCACGGATGTGTGGGATGGCCTCATCCGTTATTGGCGCCTTCCTGATTCCATTAGAATCGTCCAGGCTTGCTCTAACTCCCGTAACACGGTCGATGAGCACGGAAACGGGCCGATGCTTCACACTACGGGCCAAAAACCCCACGCCGGTGTCCGTTTGAAAATGGTAATTAAATATTTTATTAAATAAATTTTTTAATATATATATTTTTATTCTAACTTTCTTAAATGTTTTTTAGGCCAAAGAGACGAGACATCTCCCGTCTCTTATGGAACTTTACGAGAGGACCCACAAGAACAAGGCGGGCGTATTTGTAGATGGCAAGTCCGAGCAAATCTACAACGACGTGGTTGCTCGGGTTGAAGACCGCCAGGCTCAGCTGACCCAGCAGTCTACCGACGGATTACTCGTCACCTTATCCACACTTGAAGTGGATAAGATTTACGAGGAGGTAAATTTTCAAAAATTTTAATTTTTTATTATTCATTTAATATAACTTTAAATTTTTACTAACAATATTTATTTTCTGTTTTTAAGGTTGTCCCTAAAAAAAAGGGACGGACGTTGGGGATTGGTTCCGTCAACGATGTTCCGAGAGCGACATCGTTTTATGGTCAGCGACGGGATGATGAAGTCACTGAGCTGCGTAGAGAGTCCGCTCAGCTGCGTAACAAAATCTCGTATGGATGGTGTCGAGGGCTTCTTGGACGTTATAGCGGCCACAAATCCGGAATGGGAGTCCATGTTGAGGAACATGCGACAACAACATCCCATTCGAGGCGAGTCATCCGACGTACATAACGAGGCGGATGTTACGAGGAGGAGTGATGAATTTTACCAGGCGATGAACGATCCTTAGTTTTTTTTTTACGGTTGTTGTATTATAAATTCAAAACTTATTTATATATAAAATATTTTCATATTGATTTATTTTTATTTTAAATTTTAATTTTATTGATAAATTAAATAATTTTAGTTATTTTTTAATTATATTTTTAAATTCTGTAAAATAATAAAAACAAAGTAAATTCGTAGCTAAGGTACGACCTATTTACGTGGAAACCTTACGAGGAAATAACGAGAAATAATAAACGAGTATTTTACGAGAAAACATTTACGAGGAAAGATAAACGAGTATTTTACGAGGAAAAACTTTCAATGTATTTACGTGTAGTTTACGAGGAACTTGTTTCGAGGTATTTACGAGGAAATATAGCGACCTCCTTACGTGGAATGTTGACGTGGTCTTTACGACGAAATGATCTACTTCGTCTTTACGACGAAATATATTCTTCGCTACGTTACGACGAATTAGCGAGGAAATATGTGTTACGACAGATGAGTAACGAGCAAACGTGGTTCCTCGCTAATTCGTCGTAAAGCCTCTTTTACGACGAACTCACGAGGATAACCGCACTCGTTAAGATTATGTTTTCTTGTAGTGACTTCACCACTAACAAGTAGTATTATACATACAACAACACATTATTAAAAAGACAAACACATAATATATTAACTTATTACCTACTACTACATAATATAATAAAACATCAAATAATGCTCTTCACAGATAAATACTGAGCACATAATCACATCATCAGAAAATCATATTTAAGAACAATAAAACAATATTCCGTGCAAAACGCGGACAGCCCATAGTGAAAACATATGTGCAAGTTTTATAGAGAATTTTACTCCAATAAAAATAAAAATAATACACATAGGGTTTAGCAAACCATCACCAAGACGAGGTACGTCAAGTTTGGGAAGCTCTCAAGAAAGGCTGGTAACCATTTAAAATCGTGTAGACAAAGGGTGATATCCAGGTAGGACATGTTACCAAACTGAGGCAACGGTTCGAGTTTCGAGTAGTGACACATAAGCTAGAACCAAAATGAAAACAGAACGTGGGTGAGAAGATTTCATGATAGAAAATGCACATGTACCATACCAACATTTAACATGTTGTGTATACCTTGAAGGTGCCTCTACTTATTTTCATACTCTTGGCCATCGAGATCCCATGGAGAAACTTGTGGATGTTACTTCTCCTCAATGAAACGCCTTCTTCATAAATGTCGTCGAAAAACTCATCATCAATTTCTAACAAACGGACAAAACCAACGAGAGACATTTGTAAAACGGCGGACTCCATATTGTGTATTATGATACTTTTTGATATGTTATCGTTGATGCTCAAAAAGCATAGTCGAGGAGCATCAATAACAACTCCTGCTGAATCAAACACGAAAGACGAAACTCGTTCGAAAGTGAGCCTCTTCAATGACCGAGAGTGCAACCGAAAGACCTTTTTATCATCGCTAGCTACGAAAATCTTTAAACATTCCAGCACGGGGGAGCTAAGACGAGCGTCTCAAAAGTTGCCTCGTTAGGAAACTTGATATACTCCAAATACATAGTCTTCAAACTAGATAAGGAAACAAACTCAGCATCAGCCAAAGCCACTTGAAAGAGCTTTAAGCATACAGTTGTAAAGTCTTTGTGGCATCTTGTTAAAACGACGGTATGCGTAAGAGTAAGAAAGAACTTGTAGATGTTGGATCTTACGCTAAACCGCAACATCAAACCATGACGTGAGACAATAACCATCATCTACGTAGTAGCGGATGTAGGAAGCTAATTAGTTGGAGGCACAGTGGTTTTTTCCATTATGATTAATTTTAAAGTGGAAACATTTGATAAATTTTATAGTATTTAGGGAAGAAATTTTTTTAAACAGTTGGGGGCATGTGCCCCCGTAGCCGTTGTCTTGCGTCCGCCACGGTCTACGTCTTTTTTATCAATAGTTAACCCTAGTGGAATCGAAGAATCTGTCGCCGTAACTCATAAAGTTTTTGAGACTTGAGAACTCTCGAGATTTTAACTCCAAACAAGGAAGAAATGTAAGATTAACTTTTATGATTTCAATTATGAAATCTACACCAAGACCTAATCTAGATTTGATTTAATTCAATCCTAACACATTTCTATAGAAGGTAGAAACACTAACCTTGATTCATACTTGGATGCAATTCTATCAATTGATCTTTTCCTCTTTAACTTTCTCTTTGGTGATTTCCTTGATGGATAAGAAATTCCAAACCTTCCTTAATCTCTCCTTATGATAATCATTACTATTATGGTGTGTTTTTGGAGAGACTTTCACGTCAACCATATAATATAATGTACGTGAGCCTTTTATAATAATCAAAGAGGTGTGTGTAACCAACACAACTCTCCAATGCATCTCTTCGGTCTTTTAACCGTATTAATGGACCACAATATATAATCATATGCTTTAAATCTTATGGTAGTATATTCCTTTACTATTACCTTTAATATATGATCATGAGATTAAGGATATTTATAAATATAAGGTAAAGTAGGAGGGTTATCAATACACTCATATTCTAACTCATTACTAGAAACCGATCCATCACGGTATCGTAATTTATATTAGAATTTAAAACGTTAATAAGAACTTGATCTTTATATTGAATCAATAGACACATAGGTCATATAACAATATAAAATATTCTTACATTCTCCCACTTGACCTTTGTGTCGTCTTAAGAGTTCAATAACTTTAATGTGCACTTTTCATCAAGTTCACTTGATCTTTACTAAAACTAAAACTGATCGAATCATGGCGGTTGTATGTCATTTAACCGGCATAGTCCCTTCCATGTATCACAAACCAATTCTAACTTTATATTATCCTTATATGAGAATAATCTTTATTCTCAAAAAACTTTACCATATGTTATCTTTGAACTTTAAGTGTATACACATCCTTTAATGGTAACATATTTAATAAATCAGAAACTTAACTTTAATTGAATTCCTAGGTGTCATAAAGCTTAATGAGCATTCTATAAATATAATAGCAAGGCTTTATCTATAGTACCCATACGCTCTAAATGGCCGTTGAACGGCTTGGGTGGTAAACCTTTAGTTTGCGGATCCGCTATCATTATATCCTTTCTTATATGCTCAAATGACACTATGTTTCTGAACTTCTTCTTTAATAAACAAGTACTCTAACTTAATGTGTTTATCACTCTTCCAATACTTGTCATCCTTTCAAAAGAAGATAGCTGCAAAATTATCTCCATAATCTCTCAGCGGTTTGGCGTTAGTGTCGACAATCTAAAGCCCTGAGATAAATTTCCGCAGGCTCCATACGTGAATTGTGGCTTCAAAGCATACCACAATTCAACCTTAATAGTGGAAGTAGCAATGACAGACTACTTTCCACTTTCCTTTAAATTGTTCCCACAAATAATAGAAACAATACCTAAACATTGATTTTTAGGTATAACAAGACGAGCTTTGTATCTTTCAGTGTTACCTTTCGAGTTGTGTTTAGTTTTAAAGACTCATTTACAACCTATGGTATTGAAACCATCAGACAACTCTACTAAGTACCAAACTTCGTTATTACCCATAGATTTTTACGTCTTTGTGGCATCAACCTTTTCCAGAATTGTCACTTTCCATGGCTTTTTGAATGAGATCGGGTCTTCATCAATGTTTAAGCCACATTCACTTTCTATAGCAACCACATAATCATTTGATATGACATATCTTGTTTCCCTTTCAGATCGCTTTAAAGGTACTTGTGGTTCACTATCCTCTAATTGAATTGTGACAAGTTCATTGACTATATATTTTAGCTAGTGAGATCAGTGCATCTGCATGTTGTTCGATTGTGAAGAAACAACTACCTCAGGTGCAACTTCAGGTGAAAGAACTTTCAACCTGAATTTCATTAATGTCCACCCTTTTGCAGTTCACAACTCCCACTAGTTTCACCATTCTCAGTGAACCTAAGATTCCCCGATTTAACTATTCTCGTGCTATGGTTAAAACAATAAAAATTTATACCCCTTTGATTCTTTTAGGATAGCCAATAAAAAAACGTACATTGACAGCCCTAGGATCAAGTTTCTTTTCATGTGGGTTATATAGCCTTATTTCTGATGAGCAACCCCATACACGTAGATGTTTCAGGTTTCTTTCCATTCATAGTTCGTAAGGGATCTTAGGAACTTCCTAACTAGGAATCTGGTTCAACACATACGTTGCAGTTCTTAATGCATATATATACCCACAACTAAAGAAGTAAAGACCAATTACTTAACATGCTTCTAACCATCTCTATTATAGTACGATTCAGCCTCTCTACTACACCATTATGCTAAAGAGTATTGGACATACTGTGTTGTGCACAAATGCCTCTACTTTGAAGTAACTTTCCATAAAGCTCACCTCCTCTATCAGATCTCACTACTTTTACTTTTCTATCTAGCCGCCTTTCCATCTTATCAGTGAACACCTTTAGGACATCCACGAACTTAGACCTTTCATGCAGTAGATAAGTATAAACATACTGTGAGTAATCATCAATAAAGGTGATGAGGTCCTTTTCACCGCTTCACGAAGGAGCATCGAAAGGGTCACATATTAACCTAAGAAACTGAGTGCTTCTTGTTGCTGGTTTCTTTACAGTATGTTTAGTCTGCTTTCCTTTAATGCAGTCTATACATACATGTAGGTCACTAAAATCCAATTGAGGAGGACTTTCACTCTTCACCAACCTCATTCTTTCTTTGGAAATGTGACCTAGTCTTTGATGCCACAAGAAACCGAATTTTCATTAGATGTGCTATGATTAGTGCCTCTAATTTCAACCACCAAGTAATACTAGAAATTTCTATAAGACTCCTTCCATAGCAAACAAAACTTTAATGTTTACTTTCTTATCAAAACAACCCTTCCTTTTAAGACAATTCTACTTGAAGAGTCTCATTTTACTACAAAAGAAACACTTCATTTCATTTCAGATTTGACTTTTAAGTCCTTTCAGGAAAGACTTGTTATTCCTTTTGTTCTTTCTACTTGGGATTCTTTTGCTGCTACTGACACTTCCAAGACCTATGAGGTTAGCAACTTGGTCTTTCATCTTCCTTGATCTCCTCTCCTCTTGAATAAACATAGCCTTTAACTCTCTAATGTTTCATTATCTTTACTGGTGTTGTAATTCACCTGAAACTGACTAATCTCAAGAGGTATAGAGTTCATGATGAATTGGACCAGAAACTGCTCGTGCACCTCTATTTTAAAGGTCTTTAACTTTACAGTCAGATTAGACATGTGGGTCACATGATCACAGATTAGCTGGGACCAGTCAACCATTTTTTAAGTTAGCTCATTTATGAGACTTCCTACATTCGACTTACAACCGAATCCGACTATAAACACTCCTTAAATATACTCTATAAATTCCTTCTCTTTCTCTGTCTAAGGCATCGATGATTTAACTCTTTCTACATCATCATTCTCATAAAGTTCAAACTCAGTCTATTAGATTGCTCTCATCTCTTACACACGAGACTTTTCACATTCGGAGATATCTTTCGTAATGGCTGAGGATTCCTCATTTGCTATGGTGAATTCTCACTCTATTACACCTAGTGTAAACCGGATCTTTTCGGACCATTCACCATAATTGAGTTCATTGAGCTTAATGACAGAGTTAACAAATGCAAATACAATTGATGAAGCTGCAAGCTTTTATACATATTTACCCCTTACTGCTTTGAAACTTTATTTCAGATTCTAACCTTAATATAAACTTTCAAGTTTGTATTTAAGCAACGTTTGGGCAATACTTAAACACAAACACTTTCAGTGATGCTAAAATAGACTTTAATGATTAATCATTTCAAACTCAAGTCAATAGGACTCTACCTTTAGGTGTAAATACGATCAACTATAGTAAAGAAATGAGTAATCCTTTTCATATTATTAACTATATTCAATGATCCACCTTTGGGTGATCTCCTAGAATATAGAAAATAAAATAATTGATCACTACAACTTTCCTGTCATTTAACATCTCCTTAATCATGATCAGTCATACTACATTAATTTTAATAATTATAAGAAAATAACAAGGCCACTTTGGTGACTAACATGTTATAAACTATATAAATATTAAAATACTAATAGGTAAATTTATGTTTAATATCATGTTATTAATTCATAACATAATCATTTCTATATTGTGTCAATATTTCATAACACAAATTACCTATTATTAAAATGCAGCGGAAGCATTTTAAATTAAACACCTTTTATATACAATATTTTAAATTAATAAAATATTTTATAACTAAATGTGTTTCTAAAACTATATGCAACACTTAACCATATAACTAAATATTACTTTATTTGAATCGTTTCAGAAACCATAATGTTTATCAAATAATTAAGAAATATTATGCGGCTATTATTTTGTTTGTCACCTTTTGGCTAGTCAGTGACCGTTCACACTAATTTGCATTAACTATCATTTCACAACTTTTAGATGGTGACTTTTTCAAACTTGTATAACCGTTTACGTAAATTCCAGAATCTTGCATGCAATCAATTCTATTTTCAGATTAAAGACCAAAATGATTATTCTTTTCCGTAACGTAAATACTTAACCATTTTGGTCTTTATGCTCTTTGATTACACCGACTCTTTTCGATGATGAAATGGTTATGATTGTCGAGATTGTTGACTGATAATTCAATTTCCAAATCAACAACAACCCATTTATTCAATGATCGACATCTAAGCCCTTTACGGCATCGTAAGATTCTAACGTTTCATACAATTATCAAACACTCGTTCGAGTGCATTGGTTTCATTACGAGATCGTACACTAATGAGATTACGAGACCGTCAGACAGAGCACGACTACATACGGCCTCGATCCTAAACATCTCAATAATTAAATCATGAACACTCTTTAAAACGGATTCATCCGTATATGTTCATGAACTAATGAGAATCTATTATGCAATGAATTAATTAACTCTAGATAGGCTCTGATACCAAATGTAAGATTAACTTTTATGATTTCAATTATGAAATCTACACCAAGACCTAATCTAGATTTGATTTAATTCAATCCTAACACATTTCTATAGAAGGTAGAAACACTAACCTTGATTCATCCTTGGATGCAATTCCATCAATTGATCTTCTCCTCTTTAATTAACCTTCTCTTTGGTGATTTCCTTGATGGATAAGAAATTCCAAACCTTCCTTAATCTCTCCTTATGGTAATCATTACAATTACGGTGTGTTTTTGGAGAGACTTTCACGTCAACCATATAATATGATGTACGTTAACCTTTTATAAATCAAAGAGTTGTGTGTAACCAACACAACTCTCCAATACATCTCTTCGGTTAGAGCTGTCAACTGGGCGGGCCGTCCATGGCCTAGCCCATTCCAATTCATTTCGGGTGGGCTATGGACACACCCAATTAATAAATGGGCTAGTTGGACAATAGACCAATTAGTTCATAGTCCAACTGGGTAAAGACCAAATGGACAATGGGTGTCCAAGGGCCTTTTAAAAATATACTTTTATGATTTTGACAAAAATATAGTTTTACAATTTTAACAAGAAAACACTGTTTTAACGGAAAACGTAATTTCACAATTTTAGTAACTTCACTATTTTGACGAGAAAATTAACAATTAGTGCACCATAATATATAATCATATGCTTTAAATCTTATGGTAATATATTCCTTTATTATTACTTTAATATATGATCATGAGATTAAGGATATTTATAAATACAAGGTAAAATAGGAGGGTTATCAATCAATAAACCCATATTCTAATTCATTACTCGAAACCGATCCATCATGGTATCGTTTTTTATATTAGAATCTAAAACGTTCATAAGAACTTCATCTTTATATTGTATCAATAGACACATAGCTCATATAACAATATAAAATATTTTTACTAGAAAAAACCAGAGATGCCTCCATCTAGTGGACAAAACACTAGTCTTAACAGCTTCCTTTGTGGAGAGAAGAGAATCATTAGGTATCTGACATGTCAAATCATTAGGTAATTGGCTTATCTCGTCTTTCTTCAACGTGAAACGAGCCTGATTCGCTTTCTCTTTATGAACCATCTGTTTTCGATCTAATACAAAACTATATTCTGCATAGCAAAATAATAAAAATACAAAATTCAGAGAGACAGTAGTAATAAGGAGGAAAAACCTCTCTCCTCTATCCTCTCCTTCTTCTCTTCCGACCACAGAATTTCAAAAGTAAAACAGTCACCTGTTTCAGGCGCGTCCGCACGCGTGCGGCCGCCGGAGGACCTCCTCCTCCCTTTGTTCTTCATTTTCTCTTTGTTGTTCGTCAGATCCCTCATCATCTTTCCGATATGCTCGTGGTCCTGCCGTTGGGTCCCTTTTCCGGTGCGAGGTCGCGCGCGAGATTGTCAATCCCGAGACGTCTCGTCTTTTGGTGGCTTCATGGCGAGGTTATGAGGCGGTTATCGCGGCGGATGGTCGGCTTTTGAGTTGGGAGAGAATCTGATACACCCTAAATTAGGGAAGGATCACTCAATCGAACCTAAGGGATATGAACTCGCCAAAAAGGAGAACTGGTGGATTGAATGGTGACACAAGAGGGGCGGAGAGTCTCTTGATACGACCGAGCTTCGATTGTTGCTTGATATGACGCACAAGTCCAACAAAGGAAGAAATGGTGGATCGAAGGGTCGCACAGCAGATGCGGAAGGCTGCTGATATTCCCGAAGCCAATTTGTTGTCGGATGTGACGCACCGGTCCAACAAAGAAGCAATCTCGATCTGTTGCTTGATATGACGCACAAGTGTAACGGGAAATAGGTGTCTACTTGGAGCTAACCACACCAAGAAACGAGAAGTGAGCATCCATTTCAAGGTTCCAAAAATAATAATCAAAGCGTATTTTATTTCATTGATCAAATGACCTTTATATAATAGGCAAAGCATACAAAATGGTGGAATACAAAAGACTAGTCAAACATAGAAATAAGCAACTTATAAAAACAAGGAAGACTTGACCAAAGACTTTGATTTGACCAAAATGTCTTGACTTGACCAAAATTGAAGGATTGTAGTCATAAGACTCTTCGGCTGGTCTCGTGCTTCCCTATGGTCGACGGTCTCTGAATTGCTGTCAGATTGATATATTATACGACCATCACTTATAATTTCTTGTTGGGCCTTTCTTTCTCTGGGCGGATACATGTTCATAAACACATTTGCAATATACTTCAAGTCCATCTCGTTTAATCGCAAACCCATAAGCCAAACCTTCTTGATTTGTTTCTGCTGCTGATTCGGGGCGCATCAGAATCGATTTTCAAATCTCTGATTCTCTCCATTTTTTCATCTCGCGGATGTTGCGGTTCGGGATGTTTCTCCATATCGGTTAGGTGGTGGTTTTCTGCTGTTTGTCGGGTCGGGAATCCTTCTTCTCTAGGGTTTTGGTTCTTCTGTTCATGTCGGTGTCGATGTGGACTTGTTCTGTTACCCAAGGGTTAGGTGAGCTCCGATGGTCTTCTTGGGCCTCAAAGGCGATTCGTGAGCTTAACGTACAGGGTGATGGCGCTTGGTTCTGTTAAGAATCGTGTGGGAGCGGCGTGTGGTTATACCTGTTTTCTAAGCGAGTTCCGGTGGTTGTCTATGGCTATAGGAGGCTGCTCGTCATACTACTTCATCTCGACTCTTCACATCTCGGCTTCCTATCAGTTCAATCAAGCTAAAGGCGGCGGCTTTCATCTTGGTTTTGAGTCTCACGGGTTCTTAATTGTCCTATCTCCTCTCCGTTTGACACGGCTTTGGGGATCTATCATGCTCAGTCATTGACGTCTGGTTCTCGGAGGTCTCAAACTGTGGAGGCGATTCTCGGGGGTCATTAATCGTCTCCATGTCAAACGTTTGGTTTTCTACACATCCCGGTGCCGTAAAGCTTCACTTGATCTTGCGGCAGTGTAGTGACTTTCTGTGCAGGTATTGGAGGCAACCTGATATGGTGGCGGCGGTGAAATCAACTCGTTTTCTGCAAGGTTCGTGGCAGGATAGCGGTGTGTACAGTTTGGTCTCTTGGAGCTCCTCTCGGTAAGGGTTCCTCGACACCTCCACTTCTATTTTCTGTCTAGCGATTAAACGACAGGGAGGGTTATAAGTTATGAGGCGATCCTTGGAAGCTAGCTACGTCAAAGGCAACTCGGGAAATCCCGGCATCCGAGGCAACGAGGAGAACCTCACATTTCCAGGGTCATCGCCAATGGTCGAGAACAGCAACTGGGTCCTAGGAACGCTTAGAGCTGAATAGTGGAACGTGTCGGGTTTAGTGGGTGGCGAAACTAGGATGTAATAGCCTTACTTGGGAATTTTGTTCAAATCGTGCTAGTAACCCGACCTGGATTCCCGAGTTGAATAAAATTTCATTAATAAAAAAAAAAAAAAATACAGTAGTACGTAGTTTGACTTAACGTAACTGTATCCCTAACGTAATAAAAAAAACTCTAACAAGTGAAGAGAGGTTCTTAAAGCTTCATCAAACCAAATGAAACTCATAATATACATCAAACATTTCGGTTGAATACACAAAGAGAAAAAGCAAGAGTAGAACCACATGAAAATAACTAGTCACGCTAGGGTTTTCGATGTTTTCTAATGTAGTTTTTAAGAAGGAAACCAAATGTAAAAGAAGACGGCAAAGAAGAAGAAGAAGAAGAAGAAGAAGAAGAAGAAGAAGAAGAAGAAGAAGAAAAGAACGAACCGTGATTTTTCCGACGAGATGGAATCTGACTACCACGAATGAATCAGAAAAAGAGCTGTTTCTGACTTGGTAAATAGAACAGCTCTGATTCAGTTCATTCAAGCTTTGTTCATTATAATCTTTATTGACATATGTGTGACGCTTCTACCCAAATGCCACTCCCTAAATTTTATGAAGTTCACAAAAAAATACTAGTACCGATTTTTATCTGATTGGGATATATGAAGTTTAAACAAAACCTGAATAATTATTAATTCTTTATTCAAATATTTAAACCAAACCAATTTAAATAGGTTATCTAAATCCGAACCGAATTTTCAAAAATCTGAACCGAACACGAAATCCCAAACAGACCCGAAAACGAACTCGAACGCCCACTCCTTCACTATATATGTGTCATCACAGGTTACAAAAATATGTGTTATCATATAATTAATCGTATTTTATACGTACCATTTAATAAGTTTTCTGATTTGACTTTGTTTTATGTTTTGAAGCGCCATTGGTTGAGGCTGATAAAGAAACAGATGAAAGCAATTACCTTTTGTGGAGGTTAGAGCACGGGCATGTGATTGATGCTGGTGGTATCTTTGCGTATGCGAGGAAAGCTGGGATGATTCCTTCTGCAACTGCTTGATTGATTTCTCCGTGTCAGGTATGAGAGATGAAGATTGTTAATTTGTGGAATGTGATTGAATAGTATAGTACTCTTGGGAGCTTGACGATGATGCAAAAAACATAGCTTTTTACCCCTTTTCTTGTTGAGATAATAGAGTGGTAAAGATTCTGGTGTAGTTAGGCTCTGTTAGATGAACAATGTCATCGTCATCTTTTATCATGTTCTTTGTTATGTAGTGAAAAGTGGTGTACGAGAGATGAGCTTGAGTAGATTGATGCAAAAGGATAGGTTTAGATGATGTTGTGTGAGGATGATAGTGACTGGTTATATACCTGATGCTCAAGGGTAACTCCGACATCGAAGGAGTTGTTACTTGACTCAAGAAAACACAGGTCCCTTCTTAATTTGCTTATATTGATTCTAATGTATCTTAGGTGACTGCTTAGTGTTTGCATCATATCTAATTCTCAATTTCACCATCATGTTCTTCCAATCCGTGGTCATAGGAGAGTTTTGAGTACTGGAATTCTTTCCACCCGATGACCGTTTATGGTGATGGGAAACAAACTTGAAACTTTCATTATATTTCCCTAAGAATCCCGCCCTAAGAAACCGTGGATAATGATGGTCTAAGTATGCATAACGGAACTAAAGAGACCTTAATGCTGACCACACATGGATTCATTTTACGTGAGGAAGACATCCACGTTGAGGTCAATAGAAAGTTGGGACTAAAACGTTAGTGAAGACATCCACGTGAGGTCAGCATTAAAATCTTTCCTAATAATTTAAAGATTGTATATACAGTATACGTAGCGGCCGAGAATATGTCACAAACGAGCAAGAAAAACGTGAACTGCATAAGACAAGATGGTCTTATCGGTGGCAGTATTATATAGAAAACACGTTTAAAATTTTAATACTGCCACTAAAAGCGACAAGAGTTGACCCCTTTTGCAATTTTAACCAAAATATCAGTCACACAAATATTCATATACTTTAAGACATTGATCATATCGTGGCTTTTGAGTTTCGACCAATATATTATGGATCATGAGAACGTATGTAATATCATATAAATATTTCAATAATGTACCTTTATAAAATTAATTCATGACCCAATAGTATAAACATATGATGGCCTTTGGCTTGTTGATAGGTGTGATCCAACAACTAGTTGATAGGTGGACCTTTTTATCTGTTTTTATAAGTTGGATCACACCTATCGATAATTAAACATTGGGGACGTTTGCCCTCATATATGCTCAATGAACTAGTTTGGAAAACATATGAGAGTTCTTATTGATCTTTAAATGTCTCGCATATTTAAGTTATCTAAAACTGAACCAAAGGGAAAAGGTAACATTCAAAATAACTTGATAATGTAAGCTTTGTTTAAGTTGATGAGTGGCCTGAGGACTAAGCAATCCTCTCATGTCGGTTCGAATATACATATTTAGGAATTTTGAACTCCGACGAGATGGTTTCTTTTCCCCACATAGATAAAGGCTAGGTTGTCGATGTAGAATGGTTTATTTCATCAAATTCCATGAAAAATATAATTGTTTGTTGATTTTTAATGATCATTCTATTTCTTAAAACTATCAGTGATATGGACACATATATATATGGCAGAGCCTACTGTGGCTAAAGCTGGTAAAGCTAAAACTTTAGGCACCAGAAAATATTACATATTCTTAGGGAATCAGTGACGCAATGTTTATTTGGTGCGGGGATAAAAGTGCTCTTTAAAGCTTTATTTTGCTTTAGGTGCCATCACACATTGGTCCGAGCCATTGGCATGGTCTTGGTTTCTCTTTGGAAAGACAAGACTGTTTCCTCAAAATGAATGGTAGTGATGCGTCCGGTTGAATTCACGTTGTTTCTTTGATCAAAAAATTGTAGACGTGTGCTATATAACTTAACTAGATGATACTCCGCTATGAACGGTATATGAAAAGAAACATATTAAGGAAAAGCATGGAATAGGGTGTACATATATAATTTTTGTTGAAATTTATCAAATAAAGTTAATATGATCAATTTAAATATTAAATAATTACATTACATGATTCGTGGTTCAGGTGGGTATAATGTTTTAAACCGATTTTGTGTGCATTACGTGAAAACCGGAATCCAAATAACTGTAAACCAACTTTGCGATTTGAATACGGCTTTGACGTTTATGCTAACGATGTATTATCGGTACAGCTTTGACACTAAAAACATATATATTAAAGTTGGTGATGTAGCGGAAGCGTTCAGGGAGAACCATTGAATTTAAGAATACCCGAAAACTAGAATTTGAAAATATTTTTCTCACTATTCTAAAAGCTCTTTAAAGTTTTAAAATATTTTTTTCAGTAATTTATTGAAACCACTTTTGAAAAACTCTTTTATTAATAACCAATCAACTAACGTAGCAAAAGCTTTTAGGGATAGATTCAAATCCGTTGATTCTAAGAGTATCCAAAAACTAGGGTTTGAGAATACTCTTCTCAATGCTTAATTATATGGGGTAACTCAATTTGCGCTCTAAAAAAAGTAATAAAAGATGAAAAAAACAATGAAAAAAATAAAATAAAGATTTGTTATAATATTCTAACTCTAATAAAAATTACATTTGTAATGAGTCGGATCTGGTGTATCATAAGGGATTTGTCTTTTCTATTGATTCCTACGGATTGGATCAAAGACAATTTTTGTAGGAGGTTTTCAACTCCAGGGATGAATTGAAAAGAAAAGTTCTTTAGGATTTGAGAATACACTTTTTAGTGGTTTTTATACAAATCTCTTTATGAAAACTTCTTTTATTAATCAAATTAAAATTTGTCTACAACTCTAGGCATAAAAAAGCTTATTTATATGAAAATTAGATAACCTTACAACTATTTAAAAATCCTTAAGGTAATTTTAACTAATTAAGATAAATATCAAAATAAATTATAAACTAGATAATTAATATATTTAGAATATATTCAAATATCTTTCTGCATCAGATGGCACAAACATGTTACTTGAAACGGTCCAATTAATTTATCTAGCAAATTATTGTATTTATTACATTGTCTGTGAGGTGAGTTGTCGTGATGACACGTCCCCATAAAAAACAATGTTACAACTTAAATAATGATCTTCGATTAATATACAGAGGATATATGTCTAACAGCATTGAATATGAAAGATATTGTTTTACTAATTGTAAATGATTTAATTGAAATAAACAACTATATATACAAGTATCTTCTATAATATTCTTCATCTACAAAATATAAAACAATAGCATTTAACTATATATAAGTCATTTTAAGCCAAAAAAAAAACTATATATGTCACTATTCGACGTCTACGATAATATACTCTCTCATCCACGGTAGTGTTACAAAGTAGTCACCTGCTAGCTAAAAAAGGTCGACGTCAATTTAATCCTGGTTCTGAACTGTCACGTTAATGTGTTTAGTGTATACCCCATATAATCTTGAATTTTGTTTTCATAAATTATTATGTTATCAGTAAAAAATACTCTTTAACCTTTTGGTCATCAATTTAAATTTCGAAAAAAAAAATATGCTACAAACCTCAATTTTTTTAACTCCTTTTTTTTTCTTTTTAGTTTTGTAACTTTTATGTTTCTTTTGTAAATAAGGGTACAAGTAACTGTTTCTTAGTAGTATTTTTTTTTACCTAGAGTTGTTTCTTAGCATTATATTTCATTATTGAATTATATTTCATTTGACTTTATACAATGTAGAAGAATGAATAGAATTATAAAGACTCTTGGATATATAATGCCTATTTATCATTTATTTCCATATATTTTGTATTTGTTTATTTCTCACCATTTATAAGATCTGAATTTCACTTTGTTTTCTATTCAAAACCTAAGTTTGGAATAAAATTTTATTCAATTTTTCATTTTATAATATAAAATAAAAATTCTTTACTCTAAAAATAGAGTAAATAATTGTTTTTATTCATCACTCTGCAAAATGAAGTATGGTTGAAGTAAAACTCAACTTCAAAATAGAATTATTCAGTTTTAAAATTAAAGGAAAAAATGGAGTAATGGTCGAATCTAGTGAATTTTGTAATTCTTTTTCTTGAAACAGGACTAAAAATATGAGAAATTCTTGGGTTCACCCCCTAGGGTGAACTTTTAGATTCACCAACCAATAGTGTTTGAGTAATTGATATTTGATATCTTTTAAAAAAGGAAACAAAATTGAATTTTCAAATAAGATTATATTTTTAAAATAAAACAATAAAAATACATAAAATAGTTACAAAAATATATATATATATATATATATATATATATATATTGTTAAACCGTTAGCAAAATATTAAATTTTATACCCTAAATCCTAAACTCCAAACCCTAAATTATAAACCTTAAATCTTGGATAAACTGTAAACCATTGGAAAATTTTAAACCCTAAATCATACATTAAAAACTAAATCTTAATTACACTAAACCCTAAACCCTTGGATAAACCCTGAACCCTTGGATAAATCATAAACTCTAGGATTTAATTTTAAAATATTTAAAATTAAACCCTAGAGTTTATGATTTATCCAAGGGTTTAGAGTTTACCCAAGGGTTTAGGGTTTAGTGATTAGGATTTAGGGTTTAGTGTTATTAAAATTTAGTTTTTAATGTATGATTTAGGGTTTAAGATTTTCCAACGGTTTAGAGTTTATCCAAAGTTTAAGGTTTAACGTTTAGGGTTTAGTATTTAGGGTATAGGGTTTAGTATTTTGCTGAAGATTTAACAATATTAATTTATTTATTTTTGTAACTATTTTTATGTATTTTTATTATTTTATTTTAAAAATATAATCTAATATAGATATTTAATTTTATTTTCTTTTTTAAAAGATATCAAATATTTAATACTCAAACACTATTGGTTACTGAATCTAGAGGTTCAACTAGGGGCTGAACCCAAGAATTTCTCTAAAAATATAGCAACTGTCGTTGAGTAAGAGATTGATATAAATTTTACCAATCAGCCTTTACACAGAGTTGTTCTGCGTGTACTTACATCGTACCCATGTTCCTGTTTCTTATAAATACACACTCTTTTCTCTCTTTTTCCTTCGCACTTGCAAAACAAAATTTTAATTCTTTCTCGTAATTCTTCTTGCATGGCAATAACCCTTTTGTCTCACGAGGTATCGGACCTCTGTATCGGCAAACCGCCACTACGTTGTCTCTCAGCCGTCACAGCCACCGTCGCTGACGCCATCGCTGCTCTCAAATCCTCCGACGATCCTTTCCTCAGCGTCTGGAGCTGTAATCACGACGAAACCAATGATGATGACGACAACAAGAAGTGCGACTGCGAGTGTTTGGGTAAGATCTGCATGGCGGATGTGATCTGTTACCTGTCTAAATTCGACAACAAGGTTTTGTCTCTTTCCTCTGCTTTCAATGCATCTGTCTCTGTTCTTCTCCATAAATGTCGTTCCATCGTCGTCCATGTCCAATCTTCATGCAAGTATGTGACAATACATCAAGATCCAGGCATTGCAATGCAATGGGTTTCTTTTTTTCTAGTTCATGAGATTCAAAAATTGATTTTGGTTTTGATGTTTCAGGTTAGCTGAAGCCATTGATCTGATAACCGGAGGAGCACAAAATCTGATTGTTCCGATTCAGACAAAGAGAGGACAGCACAAGGTTCTGACCCGAAAAAACGCTGTCGTTTCGCTCACCACCACAACAACAACACACAAGAACAGCCGCCAGTTCTGCTGGATCACCCAAGAAGACATAATTAGATTCTTTCTTGGTTCAATCAGCACCTTCTCTCCTTTAACTTCGATGTCTATCTCCGAACTCGGCGTGATAAACAGTACACGTGCTTTCCTCGCCGTGGATTACTACTCCTCAGCTGCCTCTGCCGTTACCGCCATTTCTCTCGCCATTGCCAATAATATATCCGTCTTGGTTGTTGATGGTGGATGCGATGTAGTAGAATATCCACGTATAGCTCTAATCGGCGAGATTCTGCCAATGACACTCGCGTGCTGCGATGAAACAGCGGCGGCAGCGGTTGCTACACTCTCCGTCGGCGAACTGATGACGTACATTGAGGGTAGTGGTCCGCTGGAGAGTCACGTAAGGGTCGTCAGGAATCGTCTTGAAGAGAAAGGGATGGTGGGTTTGATCTCACTCGTCGATTCCTTGTCGGGATCTTCTTCGTCGGAGGAAGAATCTCCCACGGGGAGGAAGAAGTCATATGGTCGGTCAGTGAGTAGAGCGGCGAGGATGGCGAGGAAGTCGGTGGCGATAGTGTGTAATCGGAAAAGCTCGTTAATGGCGGTGATGATACAAGCGATTGCTCGCAGGGTAAGTTATGTGTGGGTGGTTGATGAAGATGGTTGCTTTATTGGTATGGTTACTTTTGTTGATATTTTGAAACTTTTCAGAGTATTTTTGGATGATTAAAACAATCACCATCATCATCAGTTTTACTACTTTTTTTGTTATGTTTTGCATAAACAAATCCATAACAAAAACGTTGTATGATTTTTTTTTTGTGTGAAAGATATGTCAAAAGTTCTTGAAGAATATTTCGGTTTGTGTGTTCTTAAATCTGGTTTTCAGATCTCCGTGACAGTCCTAAATCTTGATTTTCAGTTCATAGTCTCTCTTACCACATGGACCATCGTTTGATTATAGAATTAGAGAACAAAATAAATATAGCTAACCAAGTGATCTTTAACATGATCATATGTGTTTTGATTATGTGTACATATTAGGCTAATGAAATTGAATCAGTAATAATGTTTGTAGACCACGTGCATCAGCTGCATTTTGTGTCTCACGCTAATCCTAAACCTAAAGAATGCAAAAGTTGATGAGTCTCTGTATAAAAGCTTTGTGAGAGTGACATTATTGAATCGAAATGAAAAAAATAGAAACAGAAAAAGCCATCAAGTGTGCGTGAATCGTGATGTTGATTTTAGTAAATGAAAGATTGATTCTCTTTAGTTAATTAGTACACACTTGACTTTACATTTGTTTTTTTATGAACACACACTTAACTATTAAGATCCAGCTACATATGTCCAAAAATTTGGTATTTGATTTGTACGGCTTGGTGCTAAGTGATACACGTTTGGTCAAATGCCACATGATATTAAAATCATCCATTGCGTTTGGTACTATGTTTTAATATGTGATCTCGTGCGTTTTTGTCTCGTTTAGTCGTTTTGATTGTGAAAGTTGACGGTTTAAAAAAAGTTGAAAGTTGGTTGAGTAATGAAACACTACTATTAATTTGTTTAGAGATTATCATATCGTGTGAGAGTCTGACATCAATGCATGTTATTTATGTATCCTACATACGTTCAGACTAAATCTAATCATGACTTCGTTAGTTAATGTGGATATTGGAAAGGATCTTAGCCATTGTGCCAGATATCCTATTTCGAATAACCACTGAGACGAAATGAAACTAATAGTACATGATGTGGTTTCAGGTCTGGGGATACATCCATTAGCTTCGAACCTCATGATATTAAAAAATTGTGGATATTGTGTACGACAAAAAGACAGAAGATATAATTCTTTCATACAAAGTAAAATACATGGTGAGATAGTTGGTGAGATATAGAGTTGGCTTTTTATGTCAAAAGATGTCAGAAGACAAACCTCCAAAGCCAAAGCACAAAACAAAGGGAAAATTGAATCCCAAACAAAGGAAAACTACCAGTTAAAAAGAAAATCTGATCAAATCAAAATTTGAGCCATAATCACCTAGACAAAACTAAAATAACTCCAAAACAACAAGGATAAATGGAACCAGAGTAATAGCCTAAGAAGTTGTATCATCCTTGCCCAATTTATTGACAGTCTCCCGATCTACTAACGAGAAGAGAAACACAGAGACTCTTCAAACCTGCTCATACAAAGACTTCTTTGATTATAACATGAATTTTTTCGAGAAACAAACAAAATATTATTGTTTTATTTGATTTTCATTTCTCAATTGATGTTTTCAGTTAACTAGTTTTGCATTAGTGATTCCTTATAAGTTGAAATTCTGATTGTGCAATATTTTTTTCTAGTTTTGGTATAATCATTATTCTCAATGATGTGTGAACTACAATTGCAGGGGAGCTGGGAATATGTCTGGTTGCAATGGTTTAATAAGCCTTAATACGACATATATCTGATGGTAGAATCAATACGCCTTAATACGACATACATATAATGAGCGATGCATACATATATATCTCGACGAAACGTTTCTGTTTTGTTAAAACATAACGCTGAAACGTTTCACCTCCAGGTCTTACACATCACAATTTGCTATACAAAAAGAAGGGAAAATATCTTGTTTTTTCCTAGAGAAGCAGACGTAATAACTGATCCAAGTGATAATATGAATATAATCCTGCAGAGTTGAAGCTTTAAAGAGACCCTCTTCATGTTTTCCAGAGTTAATCCCACGTCTCGGCGAGTAGCTATTGAAAGTAGGGTTTGAGATAGTAATTAATAAGTAAATTAGGGACATATCAGGTCAGAAATCTTGTTTATATTATAAGGTGGTGTTATTCAATCAGTGATTTGCAATCCATCAAATTTTAAATTTTTAAAATTGTTAAAGTTCAAGAATTCTAAAATCTCTGCAGTAGGCTTTGGATTTTAAGTTCACTCATTTATTCATGAGACTCCGTGAGAGATGATTTGAAATCAATTGAAAATATAAAGAATTTTAAAATCCTTAAAAGTTGAATAACACTTGATTTTAAAAACAGAATTAAATCATTCATTAAATAGCACTAGATTTTAAAATAGAATTTAAAATAATCATTCAAATAACAGTAGATTGTATTTAGATTTAAAATCTATTAAAATACATCAACGAATAAGTAAATTAGAGTTAAAAAGGCTACAAGGCGTTCCATTATCGAAACGAACTCGTTACAGCTAAGAAACTAGTTGTTTACGAGTAGAATAGAAGGAAATTCAAAACCGCTTAAAAGACCTATTAGTTCCATTTCCCTATTAGGACCTATTATTCTAAACTACTAGTGGAGCTTCCAGCGAAGGGATGTGGAGAGTGAAAATAGCAGTTTACTCGGAGCAACAAGCAGAATGGTTTGAAAACGATCTCGGAGAGCATACAAAGAGTATCAAAGTCGTTAAGTTTATCTCTTTAAAATCTTTTTTCTAAAAATACTTAGGAAATTGCAATTTTCCGGTTTTGACATGAAATTGCGACTTGCTAGTGTTGAAGGGAAAACACATTTTCTGGTTTTGACGGGAAAATATAAGACGGGAAATTATGATTTCCAGTTTTAAGAGGAAAACATATTTTAACATTTTAGCGAAAAAATTTGATTTTATTTTTTTTTGAAGGCAAAATATTATTTTATGGTTTAGGCGGAAAACATATTTTTAAGATTTGGTGAGAAAACACAATTTTACGATTTTGGCGGATAAAACACAATTTTGTGGGTTTTGGAAGGAAACCATGATTTTTGTTTTGACGAGAAAATGAGATTTTATGTTCTCGTTGTAAAAATGCTATTTTCCGATTGAGAATAGTATATAATAATTATAACAAGTAATTTGATTAATTTTATATTTTTATTAAAGGTATGTAAGTTTTTTTTTTAAGATTTTGAAATTTTAATATTGCATCTTAACTCTAAATTTCTTTTGCATTTCATATATCTAAATATTATAGATGTCGTATCTAGATGCTAATGCAATAGTGTTCAAACGAATAACATTTTAATACTAGTATCCAGAGCCGGCTCTTGACGTGTGCAGGAGGTGCAAAAGCACTGGATCCAGATTTATTTAAAAAAAATTCTTTATAATTAGGGTCCAGTTTTAGATAATCTAATATAATTAAGGTCCTTGGTCAAACCTAATTAAATTCTTTTTTGTGGAAAACTATATATACTAGGGGCATTGCCTCCGCGCAAGCGCGGAGTTGTGGACATAGTTCATGTTTCATCTCAATATTTTTAGCGTTATTGTAGTTGTGAATTTTGTGTTTTGGGTTGATCATTGTTTTTTCAATTTTTTTATTGTTATAGGGTTAGAGTTGTGATGATGAACTGTGTATGCATTGTTCTCCACTCCTGAATGACTAAACTGTGTTAGTAATGTGATTGATATAGTTCGTGGTGTTGTTTGATTTGTCACTGAAACGTATTGTTTGTTTATCTTTTTAATTTGTTTACTTGTATTGTTGAGATTACATAAATTATATTAAGCTTGTTGAGAGTACCTTTTGTTTCTGGATATTTTTTTCTCCAGTTTAATTGTGTAAGTTGTGTGTATTAAGTAAAAAAAATTTTAATCTTATTATGTTGGTTATATGTTTTTTTATTTTTAAACTTGTTGTTTTTACCGGACCTTTAAAACAAATACATGAAGACTTGTAGAAATAACAATAAAATGAGTGACAATTATTATTTGGGCCTTAATGAGTTTTAAACGAATATATGTATTTCTCATAAGAAGACAATAGCATTGGCATGTTGACATTGAGCATGTAAGCTATTCTCATAAGACAAGAGGAGTGAGCAGGTGGAGATGTTGTTGCCGCCTTTGTGTCTGTTGGGATTGTCTCTTGTATCTCCTGGTGTGGATGTGCTTGTTTCTCTTTTATTTTATGGGTAATATGTAAACAAAAATCATTGTTAGTTGTATTTATTAGAGTTTGTAACTTACTTTGCTTTTTTGTTTAGGTAATTTCACTTATCTTGGTTGTCGTCTTCGTCTTCTTCGTAAGCATCTGCGAAAGTAAGTTTGTAAATTGTTAAATAGCTGGTCATGTAGTTTGTATTTGTTTAGCTGACTCAATGTACGTGTCGTTGAGTTTTAGTTGAGTTGATTGGTTTGGTATATTTGTTTTGAA
The DNA here is from genome assembly GCF_020379485.1 of Brassica napus. NCBI lineage: Eukaryota > Viridiplantae > Streptophyta > Magnoliopsida > Brassicales > Brassicaceae > Brassica > Brassica napus. The sequence goes on along the minus strand of NC_063445.1, from coordinate 11,410,403 downwards.
GTTTATTTGTAAGATTAGACAAGAAAAGAGGTGATCATTAATGATTCGTCTTTTTTGGGATTCTAGTTTTTGGTGTTTTGATTGTTTGGGTTATTGTGGTTTCTTTTAAACTGTAAAATAAAGATTTGTGTAAAATTAGATTGATAAGTAAGGGAGATAAATAGACGACCACAAATCTTGGGTATGAAATATTTTTAATTATTGATGTTAGCACAATATAGACAGTAATATAAATGAAATTATGTGTTGATTGTTTCTTACAGATCAATGAGGAAACGAATAACGACTCGAGTTGTCTCTTTGGTGAGGTCAGAACCCTGGATAGAACGGATTTTCCCAACAACATCTGCGAGTTTAAATATCAGTTATGATATTGAAGCATAATATAAAGTCATATACAATATGATAATATACCTGAGAATCATATATATAGGATTTACAGAGGGGCTACAAATCAGGAACATTTATGATCAAACGATTTAAGATGGGGACATGAAGAGTTCACCAGTGAAAAAATATATTACGAATAGACACACGGCGCAACTCTGTAACTCAGACTTGTTTGAGACAATGATGAAAGGAACTCAAACTCATGTTAAACGACAACGGTTTACAATATTGAAAAACTATAATTGTTGCAAACTTGAGCTTTTTTCATATAACGTGATTAATCTCATTTAAAAATGAAACTCATAATACACTTGTAGGTCTGACCCTCATAGAAAGCCGAAGAAGCAAGGGTTTCCGACCTTCATAAATATCATTTAGCTTAGTGGTATAAATGTTGGTGTTTATATCTCAATAACTCAGGTTCGAACCATATACTTGACACTTTTTCACACTTTTTAAAAGTGGAATCCACGAAATGTCGACGTGGCGCGCTGAGGAGCGAGCAAAAACTCATTATGCACAGGGTCCATTAAATTTATGAGTCGGCCTGCTAGTATACAAATGCAGCTTTTGGATACGAAAACGAAAATGGACTTAATCTATACATGCACACGTATGGATTCAAATTTGTACTTGTTAAAGTTGTAACTGCGAAGTAAGCCTTATGTGGAGCCCTCCTCAAAATCCATTCGGGTTTTGCTTTTTTACTTTCCTCTTTCTGTCAGCGGCTTTTTAATTTGTATTTGTAATGGATTTGTCACGTTCCCCCAATATAACTACAAAAATCATAATTGTATAACGAACTAGGGTCGGCCCGCCTTACGGACGGAATATTAGTTAATTTGATATTCACTAAATGTTCGAGTTGAAATTTGTTTTAAGATTCAAAAATTTGGTTATCTATTATGTGTTACTTATTAGTATGCGGTGGTATAGTTGTTTTTCGACTATTCTTGCTTTGGTATTGTATCAAATTAACTAATTGTCCAACTCATAATTATAGATGTACAAATGTGGATTTGTGATAAAGTTTGATGACAATACTGTTTTTCCCTTTTAATTCTTATTCATAGTGGAATGTGCATGTGTCAGAAAGAAGCCTATAACAACTTTTATGTTTTTGCGTATAGATTTTAAATATATATTATTTTGTATAATGCATACTTGCTCTACAACATTTGCTTGTAAACTAAAAAAATTGTTTTCTATATTTTTAAAAGAGAAAATATTTAGTCTATAATATAACATGGACATATGTGTTGGCTATATATAGAAGTTGAATGTTATTTAAAAATGACATATGTATAGACGTTTTTCAACCATTACTTCACTGGCACAAAACATTTATAACTGTAAATATCGTCTTTTAAAAGCAAAACTAATAAAAACGTGTACAACAAATGTATTTTGATATATATTATATGCATCAAGTTATAAAGGTTGGAAACATTGCAAAACTGTTTGGAGCAAAGTTTTTAACTTCACGATCTTCATCTTGACGTCAGTTCAGTGTCGGCCCTGGCCACAAGCAGAAGAAGCATAGGCTTCCAGCCGACACGATAATAAGTATTTTCGCGGTCACATATTTATAAAAAGTGACTTCAGCCTAGTGGTTCTAAGAGAAATTACCAGTGCTAGAGGTGCTGGGTTCGATTACCCCTGACTGCATTCATTTATTTTAGCTCCAAATATAAAATGGGACACGTGTCACTCCCATAACGCACGACTTGATGACGTGGCTTCACGGGAGAGAGGCGAACATTTCTTTATATATATAGATTAGCAGATTAAAAAAAATAAAGGGAAATTTCAAGACCTCATATTTCAATGCAGTTGATGCCTTTAGCTAGCTTCAATGTTTTGAAATCTGATCCGGATCCGCGGTTGAACTGGTAAATCCGGTGATTTCCATAAGAAAATCGGTTTGGGTTTTGTGAAAAACCTAATATATAGAAACTCGCAAAAACCCGCAGAAATCCACTAAAACCCATAACCCGAAACCGGTTGAACCACCGGTTGAACCAATAAATAACTTTTACTTTTTGTTTTAGTTTTAGTTTTTTATTTAGATTATGTTTTATATTCTAAGTTTCCAATTAAGAAGTTAGGTTATGACAAAAAAAGTTAGGTTTTCTTTTTTTTAGTTTTATATTGTGATTTTTATATTTTAATAAAGATTTTACTATGCCATCTGAAGAAAATGAAGTGAACGATGGTGTAGAGAAAACCAAAATTAGTTGATGTGATTTGGTGTTATTTTATTTTCGTTATTGACAATTTATTACAATGATTTTTTGCTTTTGGTTTATTTTGGATTTGAAGTTTAGTTTATTATTCACACTAGACATTTAAAATATATATAAATTTTATGTCTTGATTTTTTTTAGATGTCATAACATTTACCTTGTTGCAGAAAATTTTAAATAGTCTAAACTATTTTTTGATATTTTGTATGTCAAATGAAAATAAAAATATAAAAATTAAAATTAAGTATTTTCTAAATGTTTTTTTAACATAATATATATATATATATATATATATATATCCAAATTATTATTTTATGTTTTTAAAAAAATTAGAAATATTAAATTTTAGTTTCTATATTTTTATTTTTATAGCTAATATATTATTATATAATAAAATTAATTAATTTATTAACCTGCGGTTTACCCGCAGTCGATCCAGTGACCCAACGACCCGGTAAATCGTCTGGTTTAGTGTCTGGATCGGGTTTAACAACATTGGGTAGCTTCCGGTTCCAGCTAAGTTTCTTAGAGAGCTGGAAATCCTATTTAATCGTTTTGGTTAATTACCTTTCATATACGATGCTCTCGAGAAGATTTTTTTGTAAATAATTAGTAAGCGTATCTGGTTTATTAATCAATGTAGAAACACGTGATACATATACTATACTAATCTTAACTTTACAATGAGTAATAAACAATACAATTGAAAAACGAATTATGAACATCTACTAAAATAGATAAATAAATCCAGAATTTTCTTTTCATTTGAGAAAAGAGAGAGAGTGATGTTAATATATATATTAAATAGTATTTTAGTTACAAGTTCTTAACAAAAAATTGAGATTGTTTTAAAAATAACCTAAAATTTATGGTCAAAAGAAAACTAACCTTTAGAAGAAAATTTTGCTCTATCCACCCTAAAATTTTAATCAATTCACAAAATATCATTATTTATTTTATCTTATTTTCAAAATATGTTAAGTTTAAACATTCTCATCTTTGTCACTTATTTACACAACATCATCTTCAATATCACCTATCACCATTAACAACCAAAATCAAGCTTTACGTGAACTAGAAATTAGTTTATACGCAGTCTTATCTCATTTCTTACACATATAACTTATTATCTTGAATATCTTCTCTCATTTCATCCTAAAAATCCAAAATTTAAGCTTTCAAAATTATAATTTTATTAAAATTACTCAATGGTCAATAACAATTTGAAATCTTTCTAAGTTTTGGGTGCTTGGAGAATGAAACACATACTCTCTCCAAAAATTTAAAGTACCAGATAGACTTCTAGAGAAATTTTCTAGTCAACGCATATGTTAATTTTGTAATGACTAATTGTAAGTTTTTCATAGAAGATTTCTAAAGAAGTTTGCTAACTTTTCTTTGTAACAAAAAAATTTGAGAAAATTTTCCGAGAAATTTTCGTAAAAATTAGGTTAGTTTTACAATTGATCAAAACTGTGCAGAAATTCGACTTTCTTATAGAAGATTTCTGGATAAGTCTATTGTGAATAGACTTCTAGAGTCTACTTTGCCCAAAAGACTACTTTGAGTAAATTTGAGTAAACTGGTGGAGAGATCGTTTTATTGTTACAGTAAGTCTTTGAAATGTCGCAAGGAGTCTACTAAGGTCAATAATGCAATTTTCAATGAGATTATAGAGGGTTAGAGAGTTATGAAGAGAAATACATATTATATTTTTGTTGTAGCCATTTAAGATAAAAAAAAAAAATGTGTAAACTTTCCAAATTTTCAATTAGGTTAAAAAATTGGTGTAGAAAACTTCTAAAAAATCTGCTAGTGTATTACAATTTAATAGAATTCTCCATAAATCTACTAATGTATTATTTGCATTTAGTAGATTTCTGAAGAATCCTCACAATTCTAAAGTTATAATACGTTTTTTTAAAAAGATAGTATTTTAGTGCATAACTTCTTAGCTGATTTCTTAAGAAATCTCTTACCCCTAAAAACTAATATTAAATCATTTAATTAGATAACAAAACACTGCAATAAACATCAAATAAACATCTAAAGTGTTTAATGTATGCAAACTAAACACTTATATGTCATATTTTAATTTAAAAACAATTATTCAAAATTCTAAAGTCTAACCCTAAAAATATACATTCTTGAACATATTTTACCAAACTCCAACAAATGGACAATCATGACTTAAAATCTATATTTATTAATTCACATGAACAACAATTTAAAATTGACATGATTAAAATTGTTTATATTTACATGATTTCAATTTATTTTTCACCAAAATATTTTTTAACTTTTTTATAAATTAATATTAAAATTAAATACATGAGTAGATTTTCCGAGAAGTCATTGTCTCGAAAAGAATTCACAAAACTAAAACTGTAAAAATGTTTATATTTTTTTTTGTTTGATCATAAGAAATAAAAAATAGTTATAATTTCATTATCATTTTAGGTTATTTTCCCATATGATTGAATATGAAGTAAATATTTACCATATAAATTTAAGTTTTAGGTTAATTTGAAAAATTTCCAAATAATTATATTCCCTTCCTTTACTTTCTGATTACATTTATTAGTTTTTCACACATATTTACAATAAAGTAATGCTGTTTTAAGATACATATAATTAAATAAAATTTTATAAAAAGAGTGTAATTTCACTAAATATCATGAATTAATAATTAATTTCCCTAAAAATTTGTATAAAATAAATATAATATTATGTTATTAATTTTCAAATTTAAATTCATATCTTATTTTTATTATAACTGTGTTTTGCAGAATTAAGTTTAAAATACATTTACATTAAATAATATATATCTAATACCTTAAAGCACTAAATAAATTGAAAAATATTTTTAATTAATGAAATATCGTATTTATATTATTATTAAGATATAGAGGCTTTATTGTAAATAATAATAAGAACCGAACAAATGACCAGAAAAAGAGTAGTCTAAAGCGGGACCCATAGGAGTGAAAAGTGGAGAGTATCATGTGGGGAGAAGCTTGTCTTCGGGTATCTGTCTGAATCTTCCCTCTCCCTTTCCTTTGCTGTTTCTTTTTCTTTTGTCAACATTTATTAATTATTTTCATCTGGTCGGCTTATGTTTGTTTCTGCTTTCTACATTGAACAAAATAATAATTTGAGCTTTCTAATTACTCAAATTGATACCCACCTTAGCAAAACACTCTCTCTCAGCGACCTGTAAGTCTGTAACGGCGTTTCTTCACTGTGTTCCTTGTTGAATCACCATTAACTCTTCAGTTGCTCCGGTGATCGCTTTAGAGACATTTACACCGGCGGCGTTACGGGACTGCGGTTTCAGACTTTATTGGAGTCCACAAATCTTAACAAGAGGAATGTGAAGAAGTTGCAAAAATCAATCCTGAGTGTGAGGAATCAGATTTAAGAAATGGGAGAAGGAGACGAAAACGAAGCAGAGTCAAATGAGAGATCCTTGGCTTTATCACCTACATGGTCTGTTGCTATAGTCTTGTCTGTCTTCGTTCTTGTTTCTTTGATCGTTGAGCGCTCCATTCATCGCCTCAGCACTGTGAGTAGTACTACCGTTCTCCATTTCAAATCACTTCCTCAGGATCTTGAACCTTCTTTCTTGACATTTTGTTACTGTTCACAGTGGTTAAGGAAGACAAAGAGGAAACCTTTGTTTGCTGCTTTGGAGAAGATGAAACAAGGTTCTCTTCTGATTCACCAAAAATGAAACCTTTATGTGTTTGGTTTTCTGAATAAATTTTTATTTCCTTTTTTCCAGAGTTGATGCTGCTTGGCTTCATCTCACTTCTTCTTACAGCTACCTCTAGCACTATAGCCAACATCTGTGTCCCTTCAAGTTTTTACAACGACAGATTCGTTCCTTGCACACGTTCTGAGATTAGAGAGGAAGAACTTGGAAACGAATCATCTGTCCAGAGGAATCTTTTGACCAAATCCTTCTTCTTCAGCATCTTTAAGAGAAGAAGGTTGGAAGGCATTCACCAAGCTACTTGCAGCGAGGTTGTTCCATTAATCTTTAGACATTTAGAGTCTGCTGTTCATTTCTGAGGACTTGTATATTCAATCTTCGCAGGGGCATGAGCCGTTTGTTTCATACGAAGGCCTTGAACAGTTGCATCGCTTTATCTTTATAATGGCGGTTACACATGTTACTTACAGCTGCTTGACCATGCTCCTTGCTATCGTTAAGGTAGTATCTCTTTCTTCAGCTCAAGTTCTAGCTCATTTGTTATTTAATAATTGTTGATTGGCCTGCTTTTCTTATCCAGATTCATAGTTGGAGGATCTGGGAGGATGTAGCTCGCATGGATCGTCATGATTGCTTAACTGGTGAGACCAAATTTTCTGTCTTCATGATCACAGTATTTTTTTAGCATTGATGCTGAGTTTGTTCAGTGATGTGGTTCAAGGACTTTATTGTTCATGTCTCAAGTGAGATAAGATCTTTTTTTTTTTTTTTTTGGTGGCAGCGGTGACAAGGGAAAAAGTATTAAGAAGGCAAACAACGTTTGTTCAGTATCATACATCTGCACCTCTGGCCAAGAATAGATTGCTTATATGGGTGGTACGTTTTGCAACTCATGGAGATATTGTTGGTTCAGACAGACTGAGATGTCTTTGTTCTTGTGCTTGTGCTTGCAGACATGTTTCTTCAGGCAATTTGGACATTCTGTTGTTCGTTCTGACTACCTTACTCTTCGGAAAGGATTCATTGTGGTGGGTGATACTTTTAATCCATATATAACTGGTGCTAATTCCCTTTTCATATTTTGGTTTCTTTGATGAGCAGAATCACCACCTCACATTAAAGTACGATTTTCACAGCTACATGATTCGTTCTATGGAGGAAGAGTTCCAAAGGATCGTTGGTGTAAGGTCAGCTCTCTTACTATTTTAGCAAAATCACATATAAAATGACTGAACAATATTTTCTGCAATGATGCTCTGCAGTGGGCCGCTTTGGGGGTTTGTAGTTGCTTTCATGCTCTTTAACATAAAAGGTATGACTAAACAAATGTGAGCAATCTTCATATTGTATTAGATTTAGCTTTAAATATTTGCCTCTTGATACTGCAGGATCAAATCTCTATTTCTGGATAGCAATCATACCTGTTACTGTAAGAACTACATTTTCATTTCAGCATTGCCTCTTTCTGAATTTGAAACACCAGCTTCCCACTTGTTTTTGTCAGCTTGTTCTTCTGGTTGGTACCAAGCTGCAACATGTAATAGCAACTTTGGCATTAGAGAATGCTGGTTTAACAGAATATCCTTCTGGAGTTAAGCTGAGACCTAGGGATGAACTTTTCTGGTTCAATAAACCAGAACTACTCTTGTCCCTTATCCACTTCATCCTATTCCAGGTTTGACATAACTCATCATCAAACCACTTTTGTATTTGTAAAACTTGCAGCTAATTTGCTTTCCATCTTCCACAGAACTCTTTTGAACTGGCTTCATTCTTCTGGTTCTGGGTATGACAAATGAACCATACATTGAATTGATTTGAGCTTATAAGTTTGTTTCTTCAACTTAACAAATGAACCATACTGGCTTTATTTTTTTTCATTCAGTGGCAGTTTGGTTACAACTCTTGCTTCCTTAAGAATCATCTCCTTGTTTACTTCCGACTTATTTTAGGGTAATAAAACCTTTTTTTCCTTCACAAAGTAGTCTCAAGACTGTTTACCAATTGATTTTCTCTTTGTAGGTTTGCTGGACAGTTTCTATGCAGCTACAGCACACTCCCACTATATGCATAGGTCGCCCAGGTAATTGAGAAAGTCCATGGAAGCTTTCTTCTTTTGATAGCTTTCCTAATGGATAGTTTAATCTGTTTGATTCCTAGATGGGAACAAACTATAAAGCGGCTCTGATACCTCAGAGGATAAGAGATACAATTCAAGGTTGGGGGAAAGCGACCAGAAAGAAAAGAAGACATGGTTATTACGGCGATGATTCGACTGTTAGGACAGAAACAAGCACGGTTGCTTCTATTGAAGAATATGACCATCAAGTGCTTGATGTTGCTGAAACTTATCCACAACAGCAACAAGGGATTGAGCTTGAGTTGCAGCCAATCCAACCTCGTAATACTTCTGCTTCTGCAGCTAATGAATCTTCAAGTAGAGCTGGAACACCTCTTCTTCGACCTTGTGTCTCGATTTCTTCAGCAACGACCCCAGAGCTAATAGTAGAACCTATGGAACCACTCTCGAGATCATCTTCATTGCCAGTGAGAAGAGAATGATAAGATGAGTCACGGTTCTGAAGATTGGTTTAGAGGAGTACAAGTTTGTAGGAGTAATTTCAGTAGCAAAACATAAGGTCCTTCCTAGCTCCGAGCTGTCTGAATGAAACATGTAAGATTATGATTGAAAAGGCAAGAACAAAAGAGAGTGATTTCAATTATTATAAATGTTTCTAAAGTAAATATACTATAATAATCGATTGCTATTTACTTTTAATTTTGAATTAATTTATAATTTGTATGCATTATTTATAATAATAATATTATTATATTACTTTAATTATAAATATGATTTTATATATGTTATATCCAATCGGTTTTGTTGTTTTTACGGTCGATTTAGTTAACATTTGGATAAATTGGATTGCATCTCTAAATTCAACTGTAATATTTTTATTCTAACTATATTAAAATTTTGATTAATTTCTTGTATGTATTTAGGTGGTTGTTGTCTTAAAAATGTAAATATAATTTATGAAGATTATATATAACTTAAGATATATTGTGTTTATAACGATAATATTCTGAAGTCTCATGCATATATTTTAAATTATAACAGTTGGTTAATATTTTATTTTCATTTTTAATATATTTTGAGTTGTCCAATGATTTATATTTATAAAATAAATTACTATTTGATATCCTCAAATTACCCTAAGAAGTGCATTACTCTCTCAAATAAGAGGTTCAGTTGTAGTACTTAGGGATCGAATCCACAAGGAGCTAGGAAACCTAATAAATCTAATCAGAATTGTTAAGCTAGGTTGTTTAATGATTTAAATGAAAAGTTGCAAGTTTGCGAGCAAGTAATTGCTCGATTGATTGATTGGAGTTTTGATACTTCAATGGAAATAGCTAGACTTAGGATTTTTATTCAGGTAATTAGGATTATAATAGTACAGATGTCTAATAAGTTGTATGCATGATATTATAGAGCTCAACACTTAATAACAAACCATTAGGCTTTCGCTTTCTAGTTTTGTCTATTGACCAGTGTCGATCGATTATTCTATATGACTATCCATCGATACACTTGTTGAAACGTCGACCGATTATTCGATAGGAATATCGATTGATGCTTTTGGTCAAACATTAATGCGCGGATTGAATATGCTCACTAAGCTTCCTAGAATCAGCTCTCGCCTATTCTAGCAATATTAACTCAGTTAAGATGGATTCAGGGTGAGATGCAAGCTATTGCTTATGTCTACAATTCCTAAGGCAAGTTCTTGGTAGCTAATCTAGAAACAAGCATTAATGACAATTCTAATGATGAATATCACACCTTAGCAATCTATAGTTGGGGCTAATCTCTCATAACCTATTTAAACCCTAAAATCTAACAAGAGAACTACTCATACATGACCAAACAATTCATAACAGCAATAAGGTATAAAAACTGCATAGATAAATAGATAAATATCAATAGAGTTCCAATCACAAATCTCTTTGAATCTTCTCTCTAATCTACTAAAAATCCTAGAAAACCTTTGTTGTAAAATCAGTAAAACAAGAAAGCACACTTTGCCTCTAACATTTTGGCAAAGCTTATATAATTAGGTTAAAACTCGTCGGGGGTAATCTTGTAAATTGGTGAAGACTTGGGCTCAAAGTCAGCTGAGACCAAACGGGCTTTCTGCGCGCTTCGCTGTCGATCGATGTCAAGATGTGAACATCGATTGATTATTCCTCTTCAATGACAACTGATGGTCGAGCTCGATGGTCATCTCGGGTGCTTGCTCCAAATATCTCAAAAATGCTCCAAAATCATCAATTTCCTCCAAACCACTCATGATTCTATAAATATTCTAAATTGACTCTATAATATAAGTTAAAACACTTATAAACTATGGGTAAAAGTGGGTCAAATCCATGGTCTATCCCTATTCTTATAAAATTATATATTCTTATCGTAGTTAAATCTATGATTTTAGTATAAGTTGGATTAGTCGAGTCACTCATGTTGTGAGTATATTGAGTTACATATATTTTTTCAAATTCAAAATGAAGTATAATTATTTTTTATTATAATTAAGTCAAATAAAATTAAATTTATTTATCGTTTAAATGTGCATGTATATTCATAATATTTATCAAATTATATCTTGACTTTTTTTAAAAAAATATTAGAAAATAAAGCGATGATCAATAAGAAGTTACATGTATAAGTAGCTGATACATTTTTGGAAGCTCATGAACGCATATCAATATTTACAATAATTAAAATATTTTATAAATTCTAAATAACTTTATTTATTTGATTTATTGAGTGGAAACTGAAATTTATTTTAAATAATCTCAAAAATGAGAATTCAAATTTGCTTTGGTATTTTTATTATGGTTCTATTAAGTTCCACAAAACAAATAACTTTAATAATGATAAAATATAATATATCTAACTCATTAAACTATTTTGTAACTATTTGATCAAACGATGTCATTCTTAAAATTTATTTTTAGTTTCTTTTAATATCTCTTAAATATAAGCAGTAAAAAATTGTGATTGTATTTGAAAATAATATTATATAAGTAAAATATAATTTATCGATATTTTTCAGTAATTGAAATATATTATAGTCAACTAATTATAAACTATTTTTATTCAATTAAACGTATATCAATTTATGTTACTTAATTATTTTATGTAATCATCTAAGAAAATAGATAGATATTTAAAAATATTTCTATTACTTTGAATTTTTTTGTATTGTTTAAAATTGTGTTTTATAAGAAACAATATGTCGTTTTCTAATATCAAGATTATCTGTGTAATTTTTTTTATTGAAATCACATTACATACAAATGTATATTTTTCATCTAAGAAAATATAGATATAAATAAAGTCTTTTATTACTCCAAAAGTATATTTTATGTTATTTAAAAATATTTTTTAAATGTAATATTATGTGAACTTTCTTTTTTTTATGAAATCATGCTATATATACATATATTTTAGTTTTTCAATTTGTATTTTTTTTTAACTTTATGAAAAATTTCCTTTTTTATTATATGTATATGTTTTTTGAAAAATTTTAAAAAGGAAGCTAAATAAAATAAATAAACAATAGTATTTTTAATTCATTAAGGGTATCAGTGTAATCAACCATCATGAGAGTTAACGTAAGAACGACACATAGGAAACTGACTTCTCAAATAATATTATAGAGATTTAATGTACATGCAATCATTGTTCATGAAATTGTTGTCTCAATAAATTTAAAATTATTATGAAAGAAGAAGATACATAGAAGCTATTTAAGCAATACATGTTTACTGCATAATCCTAGAGCTAAACATGTTTATTTGTTACTCGGCTTATACTCGTTTGCTCCATACTGTCTTGAAAAATCAAGTATTTGGCAATTCTAAGCGGATAACAAGTCAAAAAATCTTACTACTTGCAAAAAAAAGAGAGGCAAATAACAAGTGTGTTATATTTCTGAATACTTGTCCCGTAACTTATTTATTACTTGTTCGGTTACATATTATTCGTTACTCATTCTAAAAAATATTTATTAACTGTTTAAAAGTACTTGTACCTACTAACATAGTACCTATTAATCCTTGAAAATACTTGTTACCAATATAAAAAATACTTGTTACATATATTTTGATTTCAAGTACTTACAAGTAATCAAATACTCTTGACAAATACTAGATTTTGGCAAGTAACAAATCAAATCAATTAATTTGAAATTACTAATTTTGGAATTTTCTGCATAATAAATATTTATTTCCAGCAAGAAAATACAAGTATCAAATCAAAATTTTTGAATATCTTTTGAAAATAACATGTTGTGGTTTGATATTCCCAATATAATAATAAAATTCCTCTATATGTAATGACATAAATATTCCTTATAATCTGATGTTAGAAATTTAAATTATATATTATTTAAATGATTTCAAATCTAAAAATTAAACAAATAAGTGTAATACGTGTGATTTTTTTTCATATATTTGTAATTAAGAATAAACTAGTAATCTTCGTGAAGTAAAATGTGTTTAGTTCAACAATGCAAAAAATAGTATGATGTATAAGCTTCAAACTGAAGGAACAAATTTGAGGAAACTAATTAGATTATAAACAGAGAACAATGAAAATTAATCAGCAAAGAGAAAGAAAAACAGATAAAAACAACAAAAACACACAGAAAATCACTAAGATGAAGAGAACTTTTGAAAGTGGATGGAAATCTGCTAAAGACTAGGTTGTTAACAAAGCTGCAGTCAAAAAGTTGTTAGCCATGGAAGTACTTACAAGTAATCAAATACTCTTAACTATTTGTGAAAGTTGTTACTTATATTGCTATTTTTTTTTCTCAAGTTTATCTTTGATTTTGCTATAAATTTTCTTTAATTTTATTATTTCATTAAGACAGAAAGAAAAAAAGACAGAAATTAATCACATTTACTTAATACGCATTATATTATTTTTTTAACTTAATTCTTGAAAGTAGTTTTTACTGAAGTTGAACTTCAACTTCGTCCCTTCTTCTTTCCATCATCTTCTTTCTTTCCTCTATTACCATTTCTTCCTTCATATTTCTTGGAATTACGATTACGATCCCTATACGCATGTTGGCTCTCCACACATATAGCTTCTTTGTTAGCACAAAAAACTTTTCTAACAAGCTCCCACAAGTTCATTCTCATGTTGACCTTTTTTTTTATTTTTCTCTTTGTAGTTTATTTTTCGTTGAGTTATTATCTATCTATTTATAACCTAAGAAATTTCCATTAATGTATTGCTTCAGTTTCAAGTAATATACTTTTCATTTCGTATGTTTACACTAACCAGGTTAATTAGTCTCTTTTAACCTGTTTGAATTATAGTTGTTAACTAAAGAGTTTGAACCTGTTTTTTTTTTTATAACTGCATATTTCCATTGTTAAATTTACAACAACAAAATTTAATGTTAGTTTTAATAAACCTATATATAAATTTTTTGTACCCAATCTATAAAACTCAGATTTTTTCTATGATAATATAAGTCAATAATTCTTATTTATTTTAATATATATATATATATATATATATATTTCATAGACTTATCTATCTATTTATATTCGTCCAAAAAAAAAAAAATCTATCTATTTATAACATAAGTACTTTCCATTAATGTATTGCTTCATTTTCAAGTAATATACTTTCCATTTCATTTGTTTACACTAATCAAGTTCTACTTCATGTTAAATGAGTCTCTTTTAATTTAAAATACCTGAAAATAATTATAGTTGTTAACTAAAGACTTGAACCTGTTTTTTTTGGCTAATTCATAACTGCATTTTCCATTGTTAAATTTACAACAACAAAATTTAATGTTAGTTTTAATAAACATATATATAATTTTTTGTACCCAATCTATAAAACTAGATTTTTTCTATGCTAATATAAGTGAATAAAACATAAGGTCCTTCCTAGCTCTGAGCTGTCTGAATGAAACATGTAGATTATAACTGAAAAGGTTTACATTAGCATTTGAACAAAAGAGAGTACTTTCAATTATTATGTAAGTATTTAATGTACATGAAATCATTGTTCATGGAATTGTTGTCTCAATAAATTATTATGAAAGAAAAAGATACATAGAAGCTAGTTAAGCAATACATGTTTACTGCATAATCCTAGAGCTGAACATGTTTACTCGTTACTCAGCTTATACTCTTTTGCTCCGTACTGTCTTGAAAAATTAAGTATTTGGCAATTAAAATCGGATAACAAGTCAATAAAACTTACTACTTGCAAAAAGAGGCAAATAACAAATATGTTATATTTCTGAATACTTGTCCCGTAACTTATTTTATTACTTGTTCTGTTACATATTATTCTTTACTCATTCTAAAAAATATTTATTAACTGTTTAAAAGTACTTGTACCTACTAACATAGTACCTATTAATCCTTGAAAATACTTGTTACCAATATAAAAAATATTTGTTACATATATTTTGATTTCAAGTACTTACATATAATCAAATACTCTTGACAAATACTAGATTTTGGCAAGTAACAAATCAAATCAAGTAATTTGAAATTACTAATTTTGGAATTTTTGTAGAATAAATATTTACTTCAAGCAAGAAAATACAAGTATCAAATCAATTTTTTTTATATCTTTTGAAAATAACATGTTGTGCTTTGATATTCCCAATATAATAATAAAATATTGCTCTATATGTAATGATCATAAATATTCCTTATAATCTGATGTTAGAAATGTAAATTATATATTATTTAAATTATTTTAAATCTAAAAGTCAAACAAATAAGTGTAATACATGTGTAATTTTTTTTTTTTTTTTAATTAAGAATAAACTAGTAATTCTTCATGAAGTAAAGTGTTTTTTGTTTAACAATGAAAAAAATAGTATGATGTATAAGCTTCAAACTGAAGTAACACATTTGTAGAAACTAATTAGATTATAAAGAGAGATATAATACAATGAAAATTAATCTGCAAGGAGAAGGAAAAACAGATAAAAAGACACAGAAACACAGAGAAAATCACTAAGATGAAGAGAACTTTTGAAAGTGGATGGAAATTTGCTAAAGACCAAGTTGTTAACAAAGCTGCAGTCAAAAAGTTGTTAGCCAAGGAAGTACTTACCAGTAATCAAATACTCTTAACTATTTGTGAAAGTTGTTACTTATATTGCTATTTTTTTTTTACTTCTTACTTTTATTTTCTCAAGTTTATCTTTGATTTTGCTATAATTTTTTAATTTTTTTTTAATTTTATACTTAGCTTTTTATATATTTTTTGTTTAATAGTGATGATAAGCATAGACTAATTGATGATTTGTTTTAATTTTAACATTTTTGTTATAATTTAAAGATGATATGAATATTTAATTACATAAATACTTTCATTATTATAATATATTCACGATATTAATTGACTATTTCAAAATCAAAATGTATTTTTTATTTACTCTCTACATGTCTTAGTGGACTCATATCGCTTATGATCATGCTCATCTGCCTCTTCTAATATATTTTGGACTCATATCGCTTCTGATCATGCTCATCTGCCTCTTCTTATATATTTATATCATAGTTTAAAAACTAATTTTATTATAAACTTAATAATTGATTTTTATTAATATCTATTGTGAAAGTTTAGGAGCCACCTATTGCTCATTAATGCTTATTTGAAAAGATTTATGCAGATCAAATACATACACTCGTAACAAAATAACCTCAAGCCATCATTTAAAACAAAACATATAAAATTTGGATTGGAATAATCAACATATGTATTGTTATATTTGAAAGGGGTCATACGTGCATAATCAGGTAACCTCTCTATAATGGCTATGAATTTCTTTAGACTCAGGCAGGGGCGGAGGTAGAGCCAGCAAGGGGGTGGCATGTGCCCCCCATGGATTTTTTTTTAAAGTTTTTCTTTCGTATTTATAATAAATTTTGGAGAAATTAGATAAATTTGTCCCTCATAAAATCTCAAACCTAGAGTTAAAATGTATTTCATTTCTAAAATTTAAAATTTTGCCTCCCATAGTAAAACTTTCTAGATCCGCCACTGGATTCAGGTATGGATCTCCTGCGATCTCACTTCCCACTTTCAGCAACGAACCATGGTGATGACCAGTGGAGTCTGTATCATAACCACTCTCCTCATCTTCTTCATCAACCCTCTCAAGAAAGCTTGTGAGCATCCTATAGACAGTATCCACATGACCACATCGTACATGGACTCTTCCCTTCCTACAAAAGGTAAAAGCAGATCATCAAGTCTCACGCTCTCTAACTGCTGACCTACTCTACGTTCTAGCTCAGGCAGATCTCTATATCTAATGTAATTGTGATCTTTAACATTCCAAGGAGGAAACTGAGAGGGGTGATTGATCCTCTCTCGTCACTCGGAAAAAGAGTTACACTGACTTAAACGATCTCCCTCTTCTCCTGACAGTTCTATCAACAACCCTTTATTGATTCTTGAGTGTAAGGCATCAGAGAAGCAATGATACTATCGGACTGGACACCTGTTCTCGCCATCACGGACCAACTCTTGTGTAAATATTAATACCAAGAGCAGAGAGTTTTTGGATCCACCACTCAAGACAGTCTCTCCCCTTGAGCTCCTCTGATAAACCTGATACTAACTGCTCCCTACATGCATTCATGGAAATAGCCTCCATGCAGCTATCAGAAACCTTGTGCCTCTCGCATGAGGTTAACCCTTGAAATGATTTCTTGAGGTTGTAGAAAGCTCTCTTGTCGAGGTAGTTTGCTTCTTCACAGCCATAGTTTGCTTCTTCCATATAGACCGTAGATGAAGCAATTTTTATCCTCTGCTTTCCTTCTATGTTCTGTTTTTTCACCATAAACGTCTCTTTTTTTTTTTTGAAGTAGATCATGATTCAAACTTTATAGTTATGAACATCATTGCTTAATAATCGATTGAACAATGCTGCTCCTAACGCGTCTACGGTTTTAAATTCTCTCCCAGGCACGTTGCTCTAGAAAAGTTCCTATCCGGTTGACTTTTGCATTCGCAACCTTTATCCAGCGGTTACTTACCTGTTATGGTCTAGATCTACTGAAAAGTCCCTCTGTTTTTTCAAATTGTTCCCCGAATTGGGTTTACCCGCCAGTTGCTTGACTGCTCTGGTTCTTTATCCCCCGGGTTCTTCCCCCGACCCGGGTCGGAGGGACCACCTCCGCCTTTCCTTCCCGCCGGAAGCCTCCCCGGAAGTACCATGACGAACCCCGACAAGCTCGTAACTCCTCACCGCTTCTCTGCCGCTGCAAGAGGTGAGTCTTAGCAGTGACCGCTGGACTGCAACAAGCTTCTTCAACCTTTTGAAACTTTATCACTTCCATCCTGTCGCTACGGGAGTTTTTTACGAAACCTGTTGGGATTTGCTAACTTTGCTGCAAAGTGTATTCCACATCTCGCTCACTAAACCTTCAGACAAACAGATTTGGAACCTTGCTAACATACCCTCTGGACAAACCAAAGCCAGCGACTGAATCTTAGAAGAGCGCTACCAAAGATACTTCAAAATGCATCGCCGCTTATCCTCAGCTGAGAAAGGAAAGACGGTGGCCCTTGAGCACCGCCCTGCGCCTAGGGTTGGACGAGTTCGGGTTTCTACCTAGCAACCAGGTTGACACTCGAAGACATGCTCTCACTCTGATCGGAAGAGTGACGAACCCTTCGGTTCAAAAAGCCTGGTCCTTAATTCCTTTTTTTTACTGACCACTGGAAGGTTGATATCTCCCCTGTTGGATCAGACCTTGGAATGGGTATGTTCCAGTTTCAGTTTGAGAGAGAATCGGATCTGCTTACGGTCCTTGACAAACGACCGTACCATTACGCTCGCTGGATGGTTATCTTGCAAAGATGGGAACCTACTATCTCCCCTGACTTCCCTTCGATGATTCCATTTTGGATTAAGATCCAAGGAGTTCCGATTCACTTGTGGTCGGAGGAAATTGCTCGGAACATTGGTAACGATATTGGGACGTTTGAAGTGGCTGAGATCACGGCGCAGACGTTTCGTATGAGAGTCCACATAAACGGCAGGTTACCACTCATAAAGGCCTCAGTGGTAGAGTACCCAAATGGTGATGATCTTGATGCTACACTGGTGTATGAAAAGCTGGAAAAACATTGTTTGCATTGTGGAAAACTTGATCACGAAATCCGAGACTGTCTGGAAGCTAAACATCAAAAGAAGGCCATGCTTACAGGGCATGAGGAAGCTCAAAAAAGCCTTGCTTCTGTCACTAATAAGGATCCTCCTACACATTTGGATCATAAATCATCTGGTGGTCCTAGAAGACATTCACCTCAGAGAGAATCCCGCTATAAACCTTACTCTCGTTCCCTACACTCCAACTCCAGAGAGCTAACCTCCCACTCCTATCGTCGGGGGCAATATGATGATGATAGGCAGGGTAACAATAGATATGAAAGGGAGTATTATCGCAGCAGGGAGGAGAGGAATTACCGTCACAGGAAACAACCTGTTCATCAAGTTCGAGATACTTTCAGTGGGGTTTCCCACACATCGGCCTATCAGTATGGGAATGAAAGAACAAGGACCCCAGTTCGTGATGGAGGAAGGGGGTTTCCCCGTTCCCCGCGAAGTCTGGCTGCACACTCTCGGGAATCTCCCCATGAGAGAGATGACTCCCCACTACCCCTGGCGGCTTTGGAGTCAGCTAGAGGAGAGGTAGGAGAAGTTATGCTTCAATACACTAGCTGTGCGGACCCTTCGGAAAGTGCAGCAAGGAGAGAAAGACTAAGGCAGGCAGAATTACAAGGTCAGCTCGAGGAATCGGCCGCTCAAATAGTTAGAGCGTCACTAGCACGTAAAGATACCGGAGGTTCAGCTACTATACCTGGCCCGAGTGCCGCACCAACGCCAACGGCTACAATGCGGATTCCAGCTCCCAAAAGATTAGGACCAAGAGCCAGTAAATCTCCTGATCTTACTGCTAGAGTCCCAATAATGGATCGTCTTGGACCATTACTCGATGAAGCTAACTCGACGGATAAAGACCCAACAGGCTCACTGGCGCAGAAGAGAAAGCCAGGAAGGCCACAGGGAAGAAGAACGACTAAGGCTAGCCCTATCCAAGGTGCTGGCTCGAAACGTCGTATTGCTAATGCAAAACCTCCAGTGTGCAGGCGTAAGATCACTGGTGAAGTAGGCAAATCAGGTACATCCAAAGGACGAAAGAACACTAAGGATTCGAGTAGCGACGGGATTCCGCGCGAGCCAGAAGGCTCAGGTTCTGATAACATTCCCATTTGTAACATGATTCCACGGGCTGCTAGGCGCAGGGGGATTTTCGGGTCCCACCCAATCCCGTTTCTTAGCTGTAGTAAGCTGGAACTGTCAGGGGTTGGGGAATCCCCGGACAGTTTGGAGATTGGGAGAAATATCCAAAAAAATTGATCCGGATATTGTCTTTCTTATGGAAACTAAAAACTCCAATGAAGTCGTTCTCAAGAAGCTTAATCACCTTCAGTTTGAATGTCACCATCTAGTCCCGCCAATAGGCCACGGAGCCGGTGGCTTAGCTCTGTTCTGGAAGCCGGAACTCAACCTCCAGATTTTAGATTCCTCTCCTAATGTAATCGATACTGTTGTTGAGTTTGAAGGGAAAAAAATCTATTCTTCATTTGTGTACAGAAATACAGATAAAAAGCTCAGACGCGAGCTTTGGGATCACCTTCTCGGATTAGCCAGGAACCGGGATGATGCATGATTCGTCACAGGCGACCTTAATGACATAATGTGTGGCGATGAGAAGGACGGGGGAGTCATTAGACCGGAAGGCTCCTTTTCAGACCTAAGAACCTTTTTCTCAGAAGGTGATCTCTATGACCTCCAGCATACCGGTGATCCACTTTCTTGGAGGGGGAAGCGTGGAGACGATGTTGTACGGTGCAGGCTTGACATAGCTGCTTCCAACACCCGATGGGCGAAATGCTTTCCAGCTGCGAGATGCGAGTACCTGGGCTTTGAGGGGTCAGATCATAAACCTTTAATCTCGCTGTTTGATAGAGGTGATAAGAGACGGAGAGGGATGTTCAGGTATGACCGACGGCTATGCAAGAATGAAGAAGCTAGGAAGGTTATAACAGAGGCCTGGATAAAGGACCCTCTCTCTACTGTTGCTAAGAAAATGGCTAGTACAAGAAGTGCCATTTCAGCTTGGAACCGAATTTAGCAGCGAAACAGCATGAAACTAATAGAGCAGAAGAAACTGGAGCTCAATGCTGCCCTATCTAGCCCAGTGGAAGACACAGCCTTGATCCAAGAGATCTCTACAACGTTAAGTTCGGCTTATGCTGCTGAGGAAGAATTTTGGAGACAGCGCAGCAGGCTCCTTTGGCTCAAGCTTGGAGATAGGAACTCGGGATTCTTCCATGCGGTTACTAAGGCTAGGCGAAGAAGGAACGCGTTCTCGGTGATAGAGAAGGAAGACGGACAGATGGTCTATAAAGAAGCGGAGATAACACAAGCAATTGGTGAGTATTTTGAAAAGCTCTTTGAGTCTACCCCGGGGGAACGAGCGTATGCGGTGAATCGAGGCCTTCACCCGATCATATCCGAAGAAGATAATGCTGCCCTAACAAGCATTCCCACAGCTGAGGAGATCAAGGAGGCTGCCTTCTCTATCCATACTGATAAAGCCCCCGGACCGGATGGATTTTCTGCGGGCTTTTTCCACACGCATTGGGAACACCTTTGCCCGGACATAGTTGCAGAGGTTCAGGAATTCTTTCATGGGGTGCCCCTCCCGGTAGATATTAATGATACTAACATCCGGCTCATTCCTAAGATCAACAACCCACGGAAGGTATCAGACTACCGTCCAATTGCGCTCTGTAATGTCCAGTACAAAATCTACTCTAAGCTGCTTACAAGACGCCTGCAACCTATGATGGACAAGCTTATTGCGGAAAACCAGTCTGCTTTCGTGCCAGGCCGAGCAATTGGCGATAATGCGCTCATAACACATGAGGTTCTTCACTTCTTGAAGACCTCCAAAGCAGAGCAAAGGTTCGCAATGGCGGTTAAAACCGATATGAGCAAAGCCTACGACCGACTCGAATGGGACTTCATAGCTCTAGTGTTAGCTCGGTTGGGATTCCACCGAAGTCTAATCAGACTGATTATCCAGTGTATCTCTACTGTTTCATACTCCTTCCTCATTAACAGCTCGCCTAGAGGGAAGGTAGTACCGAGCAGAGGTATTCGTCAAGGCGATCCCCTCTCTCCCTACATATTTATTATGTGTAGTGAAGTCCTCTCGGGATTATGCAACAGAGCTCAAGAGGAAGGTTTAATCCAAGGGATAAAAGTCGCTCGTGGCTGCCCCCGGGTGAACCATCTCCTCTTCGCAGATGATACTATGTTCTTCGTCACAGCTAATGAGAGCAATGGTGAGGCGCTTAATGCCATTCTACACTATTATGGGGAGGCTTCGGGTCAGTCAATTAACTCGGAAAAGTCAGCTATAACCTTCTCCCGGCGAACCCCGAGTGCAATTAAAACTGTAGTCAAAAACGTGCTGCAAATTGAAAAGGAGGGAGGTGTCGGAAAATATCTCGGACTTCCTGAGCTATTTGGCCGGCGCAAACGCGATCTCTTCTCGTCCATAGTAGATCGGATCAAACAAAAAAGCCCGAGGCTGGTCCACAAGGTTTCTTTCGTCGGCAGGGAAGCTGGTGATGTTACAGAGCGTGCTATCTCCAGTTCCTTCCTACTCCATGACGTGCTTCAAGCTCCCGGTGTCTCTTTGCAAGCGAATACAGTCTGTCGTCACACGGTTCTGGTGGGATAATAATGAAAATGTTAGAAAGATGGCTTGGGTTTCTTGGGACAGCATAGCAACGCCTAAGTCCACTGGAGGCTTGGGGATGAGAGACTTTCAACACTACAATGATTCTTTGCTCGCAAAGATAAGTTGGAGATTGTTAAATAGCCCGAACAGCCTTCTGGGTAAGATTTTGCAGGGGAAATATTTCCCTGATAGCAACATTCTACTGGCTTCAGAATCATCTGCTATGTCACATGGATGGCGGAGCATCCTAATAGGGCGTGATCTTCTCCTGAAGAATCTTGGCTGCTCAGTAGGTGATGGAAGATCCATTGAGATAAGGCGTGATCCGTGGCTTAATGCTCACAAACAGGAAAGACCCATGGGCCCTCCTACGGAACAGAGTGCGGAGCTGAGGGTGGCTGATCTAATGCTACCTGGAGAAAGGCAATGGGATCGCAGGAAAATACAGCTCTTACTCCCGGAATACGAAGACAAGATCCTCTTCATCAAACCGAGCTTAACTGGCGCTGCAGATAAGTTAATCTGGCTGGGAACGAAGAAGGGTGATTACTCTGTCAAGTCGGGATACTATGTTGCTGTTGGAGCTGAGGGAGATGGACCAGAAGCTGAAGGAGAATTTAAGTGGACAAACCATGTATGGAAGCTGGACTGTGCGCCTAAAGTGAAACTCTTCGTCTGGAAGGTTTTGAAAGGTGCGGTACCGGTAGGAGAGCGACTGCTCGAGAGGCACATTGACATCGACCCTAGATGTAAAGGATGCGGAAGTAACGAATCTATCACTCATCTCCTCTTCCACTGTTAGTTTGCACAACGGGTGTGGCTTCTTGCTCCCCTTGCAACTGTTCCGGATTTTAGAGGAATGATAGATTTAATGGCCGACTGGCCCGCACTTAGTAACCTAAAAGCCTTACCACCAACCGGCATAGCATCTGGTAATCTGGTCCCATGGATCATTTGGAACATTTGGAAATCTAGAAACAGATTTGTATTTGAAGGTGTCTCTGCCTCTCCCGAGGATACTCTATCCTCTTCAATCCGTTTGGCTCGAGAATGGAGCATAAGTGGAAAACCGGAGAAGATTGAAGGCAAGAAACATCGACTAATAGAGGTGCCAGTGTTAAGCGGAACGACGAGGATACAAACAGATGCAGCGTGGTGCTCAGCAAGGACGATTGCAGGTATTGGTGGAATCATTCATCTCCCTCCTCGCAACAGGGAGATCCAGTTAAAGATGGAGTTTATTGCATCGCCTCTAATGGCCAAAGGACTAGCGCTGCGGGAAGTTATGCTTAGATGCCAAGACCTGGAGCTCCATAACCTCAGATTTGAGTCGGACTCTTCCACACTAGTTAATTGCCTCAATCATGTTGCTTCCATTGCAGAGCTACATAGTGTCGTTGCAGACATCACTGAACTGTCTCGTAGATTTGCTTATGTTGCTTTTGTGTGGATTCCTCGTGAGAGGAATGTTGAAGCCGATATGTTGGCAAAAAGAGCTTTAAATGTAGCTGAACCTTTGGTGGTTGGGAATGCTGTTATTGCTCCCAACTAAACTTTCTCTTTCAATTAATATAAGTGTTCCAAAAAAAAAAGAACATCATTGCTTATAAACAGGTGGCTTCTATTGACACAATTATCTTCAGTTCACGTCCATTGGTAAAAAGAAAAATGATACAACGTGCTTGTGTTTATTTTGACCAGATTAGGAAATTTATTTTCTTAAAGAAAATCGAATTCTCGCGAGAAGCTTTAGCAAACCGACACGTTAGCCTAATTAATTTCAAATGACTGTGAAACTGCCACGTAGTTAATGTAGTGTGAAAGCACTAAAGTCAATGCTTCTCTTTTAATATATAAGGGATATAAGACATTCAAAATATACAGTAGAATATACATCCAAAGAGAAAACAAAATGAGAAACAAATATGTAGTTATATATCCAAAACTTAACAAAATGAGATTTGGTAACATAACTTACAAAGGGTTTTGCAACTAGGTTGAAAAGCAGATATCTTACTTTTAAATCTTAATGCTTTTTTACACGCCTCATCGTATATCTTATATATGTTACATAAAATTGATGTACTTGCTTATAACGTAATTTTAAAATCGTAGGACTACAAAAGTACGAAATATTATGTGCTTTAATTGTATTGTGACATATACACATAAATATTAAAATAAAATAAAACATAAAAACAACACAAGGAACTTGAATATATCATAGAATATACATCCCATCCGAAGAGAAAACAAAATGAGAAACAAATTTTATGCATTCAAAAGCAATTAATGAAATAACCAATAAGATTCATGAACTTGCTTGTGGTGTAATTTTAAAATCTTAGGACTATAAAAGATAGGCATGCGGGTTTGGTTTCTTCGGTTAGTTCGGAATTTGGTTAGTTCGGGTGGATCAAAATCTCACATAAGTTACCGAAAAAAGAAATTTAGTTTTGGTACGATTTGGTTTTTTGTTAGTTCGGTTACAAAATTTTCTACATAATTTTTTTTTTTGGCTTTTTGTTAAATTTTAGGTTTAGATTGAATAAAATTCAAAACATTTCTGTTAAGTTTAGTTATTTTGGTTTGTATTTTGATTAGTTTGGTTAGTTCGGTTTTTGATTTTGGTTAAAACTGATATTGTTTGGTAAAATTGTTTATAGAAAACTGAACTAACTGATTACCAAACTGAACTGAACCAATTCTAAATGCTGAATTAAACTGAACCTTCTAACCGAACTGAACTGCAAATCAAACTTTTTGGTTTGACAGGTTTGGTTCCGTTAATAACCGCATGCCTAATGAACGATGATGTGCTTTTTTAATTGTATTGTGACATATGTGTAGAAATGTTTATACTAACATAAGGAAATTGAATATATAAATACATAAATGAGAAACAAATATTTAGCCATCCAGAAGCAACTACCAATTTAACAGTATAGATGGCACAAACAGTCTGAGTGAATTAATAATACAACTATACAAATTGCACAACATGCAATTTCTGATGTACGAGATGGTCAGAAGCATTCCAGGACTTGGACCAAGAAACCTCCAATAGGATCAACAAAAGACGTACACCTTATATTAAGATCTCGAGAACCATTGGTTATACCCTCTTAAAAACTTTGCAAATGCAATTTCGATGATGTAGGTTTCAATAAGGAGGCTGTCCTTCGGGGTTCAGGAAAAACAAGTTTCTCAAGAATACTACCGGAAGCTGAAGCTAAATTAAGGTTTATTGATGACAATGTAACACACATAATATGGGATCCATTTCAAATATGGTCGACGGAGATTGTAAAACCTTAATTGATATAATATGCAGGAAAACTGGAAATATCTCCATTTAAAATATCCATTTTGATATCTGTATTTGGAGTAAAAAAAATTAGATCCTTACTTTTGTTTCAACAAAATAATAAACAATGTCCCAGCTCATTCGTTTACAACTTACGGTGATCTGAACTTCGTCTTTTATACCTTTCAGCTATTTCCACCTTTCGTTTCATAATTCTTTGTATTATGCTTATGTAAATTCAGTTTAAATACCCATTTTTGATATTTGGATATTCATTCGATTATTGGTTCTGATTCGATTCTGATTTGATTTTGGTTCAGTTATGATTTGATTTTGGTTTGATTATTGTTCAGTTTTAATTTTTTTTATTTCAGATATATAGAAACAGTTCAGATATTTGTAAACATCGGTTTGAGTTATGTCTTTTCGTTCGATTTTCGATTCATTGTTTATATACATTTGCCTACTTTCAAATATCTTAAAAACACAATAGTGTATGATATTGCAATATTTTATAAACGAAAAAAATTGTTTAAAAATGACATTTTTTGTGTTGTCTCAAATTTACTTAAAAATAAAAACTATAAGAAAAAGGAATATAACTTAGTCGATAGTCCAAAATCTTATTTGTATTTAGTGGCGATTGTCAATATCACAGAGGTCACCGGTTCGAATATCTCATTATGCAAATCTGAAAGAGGGTTTTATGTAGAAAACCTTTTTACCCAAAATTAATTATATGGAAAAAAGTTTGTCAGCTACACGACGTTTACTATAATATGTTAGAAACCATCCGATGTATTGTTAATAACTACACGAACTTTATGTTAATACTAGTCCTGGGCATATTATCCGAAAATCGAACCGGAAAAACAGAGACTGAAACCGGACCGAAAATTACAAAAACCCGAACGGTTCCTATATTTCTAAATCCAAAAAATCGAAACCAACCCGGGACCGAACCGAGAACCGAACGGGTACCCGAATATTTTGAATATATTAAAAATTTTATTATTTTTAATTTTAATATATATATAATATAATTTATAAATAAAAAAATATCTAAAAAAATCCGAACTACCCGAAAAACCCGGATATGTTTTCGTTTTTTCCGGTTTTAGATCGGGTTTTCGGTTTTTTGGGCTTTAAACCCGAACCAAACCGAACTATTTGTAATACGGTTCCATTTCGGGTTTTATAAAAAAAATAGAAACCCGACCCGAACCCGACATTATCCGAACCGAACCGGTCCGAAAAATGTCTGGTTCCTAAACATCCCAACCCGAATAACCCGAAAACCGAATAAACCGAACCGACCCGAACCGAAAACCCGAATGCCCAGCACTAGTTAATACATGCCACATATACGACAAATAAACAACAAAGAGTAACTTACTAAACCCACATTGGAGTGTTTCCTTGCTTGATTCTACCTTTTGTGTCTTTGGAAAGGTTTATCTTTGTCTTCTTGTTTTTTGTCTCTCCAGTTTCCTGAACTCAGCCCGGCCAGGGCTAATCTCTATTGAGGATCCACAGGTCAGCACTCGAGCTTTGGTTTTCTATATTATACAAGCGATAGAATGTAACAGAAAAGATTTGAATTGGTTCTTTTTATTTTCTTTGGATAACCAGACACCAGAGAATGACATTGGCAAGAACTTCATTCAACTACTTTCAGGTTCTGTCCACTTCTCTAGTTTATTGGTAAAAAAGCATATACTTTTTATCAATGTGGATATATGCTCATTAAAGACTGGTTCTTGTTACAGATTCGATCAGCGTTTTCAATGGCCTTGTCTACTTTAACAAACACGAAAACTATTCTAGCTTTAGGACCGAACCGGAGCATTCTCGGCACGATAATCAGACCAGACCGGATTCTTTTAGAGCGCAAAGGTGGTAAAAACGGGGATGTCACTTTCAACAGCTTGCTTCCCGGTGCTGGAGAGCCGTTGCCAATGTTAGCTAACGGCAAAAGCAATGGAGGACTTTTCTGCAATTGGCAACTCGAAGAAGAGGAAGAAGGCTCGTTCCCAAGAGGGGATACTACTGCGGATGGGGACATTACTCCAGTGGTAGACACTCCTGGTAAGAAAAGTAAAGAGTCTTCTCGAAAGAAGAAGAATAAGGGAAAGAGGAAGATGGTGGATGAAGAGGAAACTGAAACGAGTTCAAAGAAAAGACGTCGGAAGAATAAGTTGAAGCATGAAACAAGCCAATGGTGAAATCCTTTCATGGCAGTTGGAATCAGAAAGCGTTAGCTTAGCTGTAAATTATAATTTGGTAAAAACAGATCTAATACTGTTGTAACAAATTAAAAATTTACCGCATAATTTGTTGCACAAATTTAGTATACTAATCATATAGTATACTAATCATATATCTTCCACAAAATAATCACTAAAGAAATCACTTCATCAATGGCAAAACAAAACCTGTGTTTGGAGACGTCGAAAATTAGAGGAACTGAAATCAAAGAATTTGAAAACAATAATTCTTCTTGAAAAGATAAGAGTGAGTTTTTTTTTGTAAATGAAGAGCAAGTTATTTTGAGATTTTTTCATCTACCAGTGATAACTGATTCTAGAGTTTTTTTTTATATTCTTTATGTATGGTCTAGGTTGCACGGGTACGTCACTTAGCAGCCGTCTCACGTACTTTTTTAGCAAAACCAGTTTCTAAACAAAGAATTTTGTTTTAAAGTTTTGAAGTAGCGTTCCCACCCTATCTATACTACATACATACAGTAGAACCTTTTTTAACTAATACTCGATAAATTAATAAATTTTGCTGGTCCTAACTTGGACCGGTTCAAAATTTGATACAAATTGACAAAATAATATTTTTTTAGAAAATTCTATTTAAATATATGATCCCACTAAAATTATAAATTAATAATTTATATGTATACATATTTTATATAAGTAAGAACTTATTATTATATTATTTGATGAGATTTAGTAATATTATATCTTAAACCACATTTAAGTTCTATGTAATATATATTATACACAGCAAATAATACAATTAAATTAATATAAATGTCAAATTTTTAAAAATAACAGTTAATGTCTACACAGTAA
The DNA here is from genome assembly GCF_020379485.1 of Brassica napus. Taxonomy (NCBI): domain Eukaryota; kingdom Viridiplantae; phylum Streptophyta; class Magnoliopsida; order Brassicales; family Brassicaceae; genus Brassica; species Brassica napus. The sequence goes on along the minus strand of NC_063445.1, from coordinate 11,381,768 downwards.
AATCAAATATTTTTCTTATCTTAGAATAAATATATCTTAAAATAAGAGATCTACAGAAATGTTTTGTAAATTAATATCTTTATAAATTAATAAAATTTCAAAGTCCTAACATTATTAATTTATAGAGGTTTTACTGTATTTACTATCAGTTTACTATATTTAAAATTTGGATTAACAGACTGTGTATGAACTTAGTCAAGTAGTTTAAATAAACTTTTCATATATATACATATGTATATGTTGATCGGATTCACAAATATAAACCACCACTGATAATAAAATGGTTCCATAGTTATAACAATGTTGAATATGATCTATTATATTCATGATTGAATAGGGTTTATAAGGTTTCATAATCATAACAAGTTAAATTTTATATAATATATATTCATATATAATAAAGTAAACTGAAATTAATATGGTTTTAAAAAAATAAGCCAGAAATTTGCATATAGGGAAGATTATAAAGATTGGTTTTTTGGTCGTTGATTATTGCAACGAAACTTTTTTTGGTCGAATGTAGTAGATGGTTAATTAGTGAAGCTCTAAATTTTAATTATTATGATAACTAATGATAAATCCATTTAAAATCATGACTTTCTAAAGATGATCCAAAAAATCATACATGAAATAAATCACGAATTTTGTTTGTTTTAATAAGATATCTTTCCTAAATATGAATTTTGAAGTTTTTAATTTCTAAAAATTATTAATATATGATTAAAGTCTAACCGAAATAATATTCTAACGCTTTTACTATATTTTATAGTTATCAACATTTTAATCCACAATTCTTGGTTATTTTACCATTATACTAGTTTTTATTTTCCTATTATCCAAATTCGTTTTTAACATATCTATTTTGTTTTACTTTTGTTTTGTTTTACCTCTTCAAGTTTTTTTTTTTTTTGCTTTTAATTTTTTTAATAAATTTTATATTTAATTATTTTATTGATTTTATATTTAATAGTAATGATAAACATAGACGAACTGAAAATATTTTAAACCTAAAATTCAAACAAACATATGTAAGATATGTGTAATTATATTCATTTATTTTATTTGCACAAATAGTAGTGAAACTTCAGCGGCAAAATTTGGTCCCATCCCTCATTATGCACCCACTAAACCACCGATCAAATCCCCATCAAAACGTTTTACCCGATTTTATTATTTTTTCTAATTTTCCTTTTCGGTTACTTATTATATTCTCTTTTTCCTTACCTTGCTTTCTTTTAGTTTTTTTTGTTCATCGGTTTTACTGTTTTTAATTTATTTTTTTGATTCTTTGGGCCAGCTATCATATTGTTATTACTTTTTCTTACGTTGCATTCTTATAGTTTTTTTTTTAATTCATTGGTTCTTTGGTTCTTTTCAATTCAAAATCAATTTTGTATTTAGTAATTTTTTTACCAAATAGTTTTAGTAGCTTGATACATCATTTCTCTTCCTTTAATATATATTTTTTTGTATCATTTTATTAGTTTATTTTCTTCTTTTGAAATATATAAAATTTATATAACATTATCAAATATAAAAAATATATACATACATATATATATATTTTATTTAAAATATATTAATTAATTAATTATTTTTTGTCTCCACTCAAAATATTTTCTAGATCCGCCGCTGAATTGCTGGGTAACCTTAGTTTTAAAGAACACATATCTTTACAGATTATTGGGTATTTAATCCAAGAAGTGAAAAATTCATCAATATTACTGGCAAGAAATTCCCAAAAATATTGTTGGACGGATGCAAACTGCTTGGAACCTCACGTAGCTGGGCAGTTTTCATGAGCCACCCTGATTCCACCATACATCTCACCCAAGTCCTTAATCCTTGGTCCTCAGAGTCATCTCCCAAAACCATTACCCTGCCTCCATTTACTGATCACCTTGTTTTGCATGCCGAAATAGTCAGAAATGTTTCCTTGTCCACTTATCTTCCCAACCAAGACGATGATTATATAGTGAGTTTCAACTTTTTTGGATCCAAACTTTGTTACTGTATGCCTAATCGAGATTCAAACTGGACGATTATCGACATTTCTTTTTCCTGCGAAATCAACTCTAGCATCATTTATTCTCGGAAAGACCAGATTTTCTACCTCCTCACTACAGGATGTGCCTACATGCATGGCTGCCTTGGATCTCAAAAAGAATAAGAAGAATCCCAAATTTATGAGGTTTCAGTTTGGGGACTTCCCTTTGATACCACAATATATTTCTAAAATTTCAATCTTACCAACACAATATAAATTGATTCTGCCTTTTGTGAAGATTTTTTAAGACAAATTATATATCAAAAAGAAAAAAATTTGTTCGAAGTTTTGAAGTTATGATGTAGAGTTCCAACCGTATCTATACTACATATTTACTATATTTTAAAAATTGGATTAATAGACTGTGTATAAACTTAGTCAAGTAGTTTAAATAAACTTGTCATATGATATATTATATTCACAAATATAAAACGCCACTGAAAATAAACAGGTTCCATTGTTATATCAATGTTGAATATGATCTATATTATTCGTGATTGAATAGGGTTTATAATGGTTTCATAATCATAAACAGGTTGAATTTGATATAATATAGATTCATGTATAATAAATTAAACTGAAAATTATATGGTTTTAAAAATATAAGCCGGAAAATTATAAAGATTGATTTTTTGGCCGTGGATTAGAGCAACGAAAAATATTTTGGTCGAATGTAATAGATGTTTAGTTAATGAAGCTCTTAAGTTTAATTATTATGAAAATTAATGATAAATCCATTTAAAATCATGACTTTCAAAAATATGGTCTAAAAATCATACATGAAATAAATCACGACTTTTGTTTTAATAAGAAATATTTTTTTAAACTCCAGATAAATGAATTTTGGAGTTTCTAATTTCTAAAAATAGTTTTTAATATAATGGTTAAAAGTATAATTGTAATAATATTCTGACGCTTCTATGATATTTTATAGTTATCAACATTTTGACTCATAATTCTTTGTTATTTTACCATTATATTAGTTTTTATTTTCCAGTTATCCAAATTCATTTTAACATATCTATTTTATTTTCCTTTTGTTTTGTTTTATTTTTTCAAGATTATATATATTTTTTGCTTTTAATTTTCTTATAGTTTTAATTTTTTATATTTAACTCTTTTATTGATTTTATATTAAATAGGAATGATGAACATAGAAGAACTGAAAATATTTCAAACCTAAAATTCAAACAAACACATCAAAGACATGTGTAATTATATTCATCTATTTTAAATTTAAAAAATAGCACGTAATTTATCATAAAGTAAACATTGTTAATTCAACCATGCAAAAGATGGTATGATATATAACTTCAAAAAGAAGCAATACAATTTGAGGAGAGTAATCAGATTATAAATAGAGACACAACACTGTGTAATTAAGCTACAAGGACAAACTTTTTCTTTTGTCATCAAGCAGCACCAATTATTGGATAAATAAAACAGATAAAAAAACTCAGAACCATGTAATCATTTTTAACTTATTAAAAAAAATTGATAAAGACCACACGCAAATATGGATGAAAGCATAAAGAAGAAGTTGGTTTTCTTGAGTGGAAAGAGTCCACATGGCGAGCCAACCTACTGGAAGTGCGATGCTCTGTTTTCTTGGCCTTTTAGAATCGGGCAGTCATTGTCAAATCGGTCTTAAGAAGACTTTGGTTTTCTTGAGAGGGAAGAGTCCACATGGGGAGTGAACCGAGTGGATCATGCATAAGTTCTCCGACCTCTCCTTTCCGGAAGATATGGTGCGGTCCTCTCTTTTCTTGTCCGTTAAAAAAAAATTAAAAATCATATTTTTGTAACTTTGTTTTGTCATTTGTGGATTGATTTTGACAGAGGAGTTACGTCGTTTGCAAAGTTGAATATACTAGCCCGGCGGACTCATTTTGTAATCTGCAAAGTGCTAGCGATGGAGGAGCAAGTACTAGTATGGGCCCGGCGGACTCATATGATATGACTCCTCCGACGCGTGTTGGGAAAGTCTTACAATAAAAGACTGGGACTACTTGTTCAACCGATCGTTCGATTTTAGTATTATGTCAAACTAATATTATATCTGTGCTCGCACCGTTGGATAATTATTTTAAACGAGTATTATGTCTGATACTATGCACCGGGAATAGAGTCAGCATAAATGTGCTATTTGCTTTAGGCCTAAGCAGAACAGTTACAGAAGAAAATTAACGCAGAGAAGACTGCAAATATTATCCATTCACCTAATAAATTGCAGAACTAAACTAAAATAATAAAATATTATTATACTGCATGCAGAAGAGTCTAAGACCATCATTATCCCATAAATTTGGGATTTAGTATTTATTTATTTATTTTTTACTTTTTCGAATTTAGAAAAAAAAAATTAAAAACGAATCAGTCGCGGACCGCCACGTGTCAGTGGGGTCCGCATACAGTGTAAGAAACCCTTAAGGACTGACTACTATTTGGTAGTTTTGATAACCGATTTCTTAAAAAAAGTGGATCCTACGCAGAATCCATACGCTAAGAATCCTTGTAGTATCCTTGGATAAAGATGTTCTGGGTGTTATTTTTTTTTTGATCTGCAAGTAAAGGAAGAAAGAAGGGTGGCGAGAGGCAGAGGGCCAATCCCTGTGTACCTTATTTTTACCTAACATTTCTCATTTATTGTTTACATTGACAAATCATCTCTCTATCAAGTGATTTTTGAAAATTAAAGTGAAATTAATCTGCAAGGAGAAATTAATTAGCTTATAAATAGAGACATAACACAGTGAAATTAATCTGCAAGGAGAATTTAAAAAACAGAGAAAACAACACAAAATCACTAAAAGATGAATAAAATTTTGGATTAAACCAGTAAACAAATTCAAAAAATAAAATAATAATAAACAAGTAAAATTATCATGAAGTAAAGTGTTTTAAGTTCAACAATGCAAAATTGTTATGTATAAGCTTCAAAGTGAAACAACACATTTGAATAAACTAATTAGCTTATAAATAGAGACATAACACAGTGAAATTAAGCTGTAAGGAAAATTTAAAAAAAACAGAGAAAACAACACAAAATCACTAAAAGATGAATAAATTTTTGGAAAATGGATGGGAAATTACTAAAGATCAGATTGTTAACAAAGGTGCAATTAGGCAAAGAAGGCTACAGTAAAGCCTGTAAATCAGTCATAGATTAAAGTAAAAGTAAGTATTATTACAAATAGAGTATGATATACAGTTAGATTGTCAATTAATCATATATAGTTAATGGTACATAAAAGCTAGGCATTGCATGTTTACTACATAACTAGGTTAAGATCCGCGTCTTGCGCGGGATCAACATTATATATATAAATTATTATATGTATTAAATATTTTTACATATTATAAAATAATAAATATATATTAAATAATTAAAAGTCAGTAACTATTAAAAATATAATTAAATTGGTGCGAACATATAAATCAATTGTATTAATCCAAATTTTTTTTTATTTGATAGGATATGTTATTAAATTTAAATGATACTAACATAGATAATATATTTTAGTATATTTTTAATATTAATGTCTATTAAATGATGATTTCTACTCATATAGTTTTTTGATCATTTGTATCTTTTATAAAAAAAAATTTAAATTACTGATAACAAAATTTTCATTGTGGGATTAATAGTTTTAGTAATTTATAATTTAAAAAAAAATAAGTTGTCAATGATCGTTCAAAACTTTTATCAAAAAAATTGTTCAAAGTAAATTTTGAAACTAAAATATTGTATTTTATATGGTTTATAGTTTAATTTAAAACGATATATATATTAATCTTATTAATTAATTAAATTAGAATTTTTACTTATATAATTTTTGTAATCATTTGTATTTTGTTATAACAAAAATTTTAAACCATGGATCATAAAATTTGAATGTGAGACTTTTAACAGTTTTAGTAATTTATGGCCGTTTGTAAAAATTCAAAATATAACATATACATAAAAATCTAAATTTTTATTATATGGTTATTGTGGTTGTTTAATTTATTTAATAGCTTAAAATTAAACAAATATGATAGAAGATACACTATTTTTTATCAAATTTCTATTATTCAAAATCATTAATTGCCATATATATTTTAGCCACATTAGGTAATTCCGTAAATTTTATTTAAGGAAATAATAAAGTACATTAATGATGAATTTATTGTTAGTTTAATAAAAAGCTTATTATATAATTAGATGGACCAACATATTTCTCTAATGATTCTAAGAATCATTTTAGTGATGACATGTGGCTACAAAAAGAAATTGTAATGCTTCTCAAATAATATATAGGGGATGCTATTATACTTCTCTTAAACATAACGATAGTTGTGCTTTGATATTCTCAATGTTATCATTAAAATATTTAACTATGATTTCAGATCAACCCACAATTCTTAGTTATTTTATCAGGAATGCGGGTTTTCCTCTACAACTATCTAATTTTTTTTATAATATATTTTTTGTTTTATATTTTGTTTTATTTTCTCAAGTTTATCTCTGAATTGCGTTAAATTTTGCTTATATTTTGAATTTTGCGCTTGATTTCGTGTTTAATAGTGATGATAGGCATATACTGATTGATGTTTTGTTTGTATTTAATAACTAACTTAGAAAGATGGACAAGGAACTGAGAAAGAAAGCATGCGGTAAAGTTGGATAGACGTAGTATTCTCCAAATATTGTTACATAAGTTAAATGGTTAAGAATAAAAACTTCCAATTTAATAAATTTATAAAATCATTAAAATCTAAACTTTTTAAATAACAAAAGATTTGTATAGATAGAATCATAGTAATCTAACTAATACTAAAAAAGATATATGAGCTCCATTGAACCTATCTACGTCAGATTAAAATAAAAAATTTGGGTTTTACCACGTCACCCGGTTTGGGCAGTGTTGGGCTGGTTTTTTTTGATCAGTGAAATGAATTATTTGGCGGCCACAATCGTCAGCCTCCGAAGATGAACCGACACCAAACCCTAACTACCGCCGCCGCTCGAGACCTTCGTCGTCACAGGAGTCCGAGCCTCAACGTACTTCACTCCATTCACGGCGGTGAGGAGAGGGACTCGAACCAGCGAGAAACAAATCGCAAGAGAACCGCCATCCCTTTTGACAGATCCACTGACACCAAGAACCCTAGCATCTATCGGCGATAAGCTTCCCTCCCTGATGGCTGACAAGCGTTTAACGGCAGTCTCTCCGCCGTCCTCAAAGCCGAGAGAGCAAACCATCGAAACGACGAACCACCAGAGAGAAGAAACTTTCCTCGGGTCTTCCACTCCACAGACCTTCCCATTTCGACAAGAGGGAGATGAAATACTACCAAGACACATCGGATCTGTACTGTACCGTCGTTAAGCGCAGGATTCCGACGGGTAGGAGGCTACATCAGCTCCGGCGAAGACGCCTTACGCCTCTGAGACTCCAAATCCTAGAAACGCGAAAGAGAAAGTTGAGAGAGTTTGTGAGTGGGCGCGTGTAAATCAGTCGATATGCTTCTTCTTGACTCGAAGGTCTCTGGCGATTTGAAAACAGAGCTTCCCTTTCTTTTGAGATTTGTAAGTACCGATGGGATTAATAATTTGAATATTATGTTATGTGCTTCGTTACAATTTTATGTCATGCATACATTCAAATGTCGTTGCGTTTGAATTTCTGCAGTTCAAAGTAAATGATTTGCTCTGTTTTTTTTTCTATGGATTTTGAAGATTGGACATTAGAGTGTTTAGTGCACAAGCGGCTGAAACATGGAGGATTGTGACTTTGAAGAAGTTTAGGTTCGACAATTTAGAGCCAGCGAGTGTTAAGTCCATGGTAAGAGAGATGATGCTTATTAACTTTATCTCCACAGTCACTCACTGTTGCACTTTATGCATGATCTGATTTTGATCTGTTCTTCATAAACAAACCAGAGATGCTAACAACCAGGTCCTAAATTTATGTTTATGTATTGAATAGATTATAAAGTTTACATATGTTTGTCTAACTTATATATCCAACCCCTTGAACTATTATTAATTTAGGGTGAATATGATTTGTCCGTCTTCTTTTAACTAATTAACGTTGTATGTACATATTTTTCAGGTTTTTGAATATACGATTAACTCAAAAATTGAGACATGAGATTAAGAAGATCTCGGATGATTAGAAGATGTGGGCTAGCTGTGAAAGTTAAGCCGAAGCGGTGGAATATCTGAAACCATGAGGGGTAGAAATCTCTCACCCGAGGTCTTACGACGGAGAAAGCGAACTTTACTCCGGGAACCATCAAGGAAAAAGGTTCTGCATGTATTCTTATTCTTAAAGTAATCATTGAGCAACCAAATGTAGAAACGTTGCTCTATATACTCTTAATTAAAAGCATCTTACATGCTATGTGGTTAGAGAAGTAATGAAGTGTAGACAGTTCAAAGGGAAAATAGTTTACGACTCTTCTGCAACTATATGTCTACGTAAGAATTCATCTTAATGAAAATAATACCTCTCAATTGTTCATTACATATTTTGCTCTTATGGCCATGGACTTAATATAGATTGAAGATCCAGTCTTTTTCTTTGGCAATGATCTATAATTTATAATATTTCCATAGCTCTGTAGCGCATATAGTAACTTTTATTATATGAGTTAGGTATGAGCGATGCGCAAGTATCTGAGGACAATTTCAGCAGCTTCTTTGCACCTAGACATCAGGAATCACCAGTCTTCCTATTAAAGAACTCTTAACATTAAGTCGTAAACCATAACACCAGATATGCCATGGAAGGCAACTGGTGATAACAGAAAATAATTTAAGTTTTCACAATCATTTGTTCATGTTTCCAATATACAAGAGTTGAGGAAGAAGCTGCATGAAATATACAATTTTCTTAACAATAAACTACAATACAAAGATGAAAACATACAAAGCCTTATAAATAAATAAAAATATGAAAAATCATTTTAATATCAAATATTAAAAAAAATCATTTATACAATCGTTTTTACCCAAAAAAAGACGTGTTATTCTACCATTCTCTTTGTCAAAAAAACTCCCAAACAATGAAGGAACCTTGGACTCTTACGACTAGAAATAATAGAATGTTACACAAAAAAATTGTACTATTTATTGTGTTAAGATAATGTTTTTATTTCTTACAAATATATAAATTCAGTAAGTGGAAAATCTTCATCATCTATATGTATGTAGAATAATTTTAATATTATTTTTTTACTCTTGAGTTATATATAAATAAGTTAGAAATAAACTTATTTATTAACAAAATTAAATAATGTAAGTGTATAGAAAGCTAAGTTACAAAATGTGAAAGATCATATGTCATTTAATAACATTTTAAATATAATAACATTTAAATTATTCAGTCATATACTTTTTAAATAGTAGTAACTAATATTATTTTTCATTATGTTACCCAACTATAAAATAATGGTATTTTATAATGATTTAATTCTTCACCTTTGCATTATTTAAAGTAATTTTTAAAATAATACAGTTTATAATAGTAAAATACTAAGGAATTCAAACAATAGTTTGATTGCTAAGATCTCACGGAGCAATGTAAAACTTCATCCTAACAAACATTTTAAAATTGTATAACCATTTCAATTATATACAAAAAAAATAGTTCTAAATGCTTACACAAATTTATGATCTAAGAAGAATAAGAAAATAATTTTAAGTTGAACTCAGACACATACAAGGGTGAGACTAAAATGTATTTTCATAAAATTTAAAATAACAACAGAAAGAGAAAATAATAATAAAAATAGTACAATGTCTCAAAATATTTAGCAGCAAACAAAAAAACATATCAAAAATAAAAAAAAATCAAAACAGTAAATTAAATAAATATAATTTCGTGCGAAAATTGATTCACTCGAAACACATTTCCAATGAAAATATACAATAATATATTATTATATATCATACGTAAAGTATATTCCGCGCGTAGCGCGGACCAGTACTAGTAACTAATAATAGATTTTAGCGAGAATGTGAAAATCTATATACCAATAACACAAGACTACATAAAATTTTAAAACCATTAAAAATCTATTTTCCACTGACACCTTCCAAACAAACCCAAAAAATCCAGGTTTGAATCCATCTTGACCCCTTTTACATTTATTTTTTACTTGAACAGTATATTGACCGCATTTAAAATTAGGGCTGGGTCCGCAAAGGTTTCCACCATCACGCTTCAACAGGGCCTTCGGTCGTGGCAGCCTCACTGCAACCAGCGATGAGAGCGAGAAGAGGCAATAATCTCTGCGGAAGCAATGACCTCTCCATCTGCTTCCTCCATTGAAGAACATGCAAACACTTCACCCTTCTACCTACTCAAGAGATAACATGCAGAAGTTCAAATTGAAAAAAAAACATGGTGACTGATTCCGAATTGGAATCAATAAGATCCACCTAATGAAGCCGACTGAAAATTGATTTATTTTATGCGGACAATCGGCTGACCTGCGGACAGATCACGGACTCTATCCACCCACCCGCAAGCCGCATGGTCTCACCCGCGAGACCCGCAAATTTATGGACATAAATTTGCTTGTTCATACCCGTCGTGGGTCTTCAATACTGTCATTCCTCAGATATAACACGAACATCTTCAGCACTCCTTCTACTCCATGTTATGTCAAGCACGAACAAGCTCCTTTTTCATGAGCTTACATTCAGAACGTGAAAACCTGATGCTTTTCCAATCTTTGGAAGAGATATTATTTACCATCTACTGATATAAGTAGACTATCTCAAAGGTACTTAGCATCTTTTGTTGTTGTATACATGAGTTCTTAGCTTTAACGAATAAATGAAGGATATAAATAATTTTTGGACTTACTCAAAAGTTTATTTCTGCATTTTATCTATTTTGGTATTATTTTCTCAAAGTTTTGAATCTTCTTTAGTGTTGAGGCAGACCATTGATGGAGTATTGTTTATATCTATTATACAATTGTTTATGTGTCCCTTTAATATGTAATACAAAAAATAAAATGATAATGCACTACACAAAAAGGGTTATAATTAAACAGAACTATATTAGACTATTAAGTACATTGGAACAAGTCTATAACAGATTTGCTTGTCTCGTGGTCAACACCTCCCTCCCCCCAATCCGACCGGAGAGTACTAAGCTTAAAAGCCACGTGTTAAAGACTACACAGACTTCCAATAACAAAAATCCACGTGGAGGTAACGACAGGAGGAACCCACATGTATATAAACCTCTATGCGTAATGCTCTTTCTCAGAAGTCACAAGTTTCCCTTGCAAATTATAAGTTCGTTTTTTAAGCGGAGATAAGAAAATGTCTAACAACAGTCAGAACCTGAGCTTCAACGCTGGCCAAGCTAAAGGCCAAACCCAGGTTTTGTCTATACAACACCGTTTTTCTAAGCTTAAATAAATTTTTGCTTAAACAAATATTGCTTAGATTTGGGTTTAGATTAATAATTAATATTAATTAGAAGCAACTAAAAATTGTTGTAGGAGAAGGCAAGCAACCTGATGGACAAGACCTCCAATGCTGCCCAATCCGCCAAGGAATCTTTGTCAGAGGTCCATTCTCTTTTCTCATGCTTAAATATATTTTTATGAAACAATCACGTATTTATGAGAATTCGAGCACAGGGTGGACAGCAGCTGAAGCAGAAAGCACAGGGTGCCACTGAGGCCATTAAGGAAAAGACGGGATTGAACAAATGAGAAAGTTCAGTTTAAAAAAAAAACAAATGAGAAAGCACGTTCCTAATAATAATTTACTTTTTTATTCCTACCATACTACTACTACTAATAATAATTAGATAGGTTTATCTATCTAAAGCCTAAGGATTTCAAACGAAGCCATTTAGGCAAAATCTTTTCTGAATTTTCTAAGTATATACAATATCTATCCAAGGGTTGTTGACTCTTATCTTTTGATTAATACGTAGCCTTGCAGTTATTTGATATTTATATATGTAATAAAAATATGTGATGAACGTATATTGGAACACATGGAGTTTAGCTTATTTATTTTTATTTAAACTTCTAAGTATTGCGACTCAGTTTTATTTTCTTTGTGGTGGAATTCATCATCTTAAATTTTCAGTGAAAAAAACAGAAGAAGAAATTAGCTTTGTTATATTCCGTTATACATACACACTACACCTGTATGTACATTACATATAAGTAATTAGGGTCAAAAAATATATTTTCTAATCAGTGCTAGCAATAGCATAAAGTCAAATAAACTACTGATTAGAACGTATAAAATTATGTTAAAATGTCCATTATATATTTTCATTGTTTATATATTTTGCTCCATTGATTTAGGGCAATAAAGAAATTTCGGAATGTTTGGGCCGACCCTACTTTTTGTGCACTCTGATCATTGTGGTATTTATCTACCAACAATAGAGTTCAAGAAGACTTCGAATTCCTTTTGACCGAAAAAAAAGAAGACTTCGAATTCCTTGATGTTTTAAATAATAAGATCGATATATGCTTCGCTTTGCACATTTGTGTGCAATTAAGGAAATCTTTTTTTTTTTTTTTTTTTTTTTTTTTTTTAAAACTTTATGGGTTGAACTTTTTATAGTGACTGGGCTCACCCCGAAGGGCCACCTCGCCAGAAACCTTATCCCACGTTCAGTACTGGCCGTAGCCCACCTGACGCAGGGGTTTTTTAGCTAACCCAGTTCCACCCCGCTACCCCCGAGTATCGAACTGGCGACCTCGAGTAGTCGTGTGTGAGAAACATTCAGTACTGCCGCTAGGCCACCTGATGTTCTCAAAACTTTATGGGTTGAACTTTTTATAGTGACTGGGCTCACCCCGAAGGGCCACCTCGCCAGAAACCTTATCCCACGTTCAGTACTGGCCGTAGCCCACCTGACGCAGGGGTTTTTTACACTACAAGAAAACACACCGAATTCCGACGGAGGTTCCGACGGACACCAAGGTCGTCGGACATTTGCGACGGAATACTGACAAATTTCCGACCAAATCCAAAAAAATGAAGTCGTCGGAATTCCGTCAGCCATTTCCGACGGAATTCCGACGACATACGGTTCGTCGGAATTTTCCGACGACTTTTCGACGACATTCCGATAAAAAATGTAACCGTTGTAGTCGTCGGAAGTTCGTCGGTATATTCCGACGGAATTCCGACGACATTCCGATTAACAGCAAAGTCGTCGGAATTCCATCGGTATTTTCCGACGGAATTCCGACGAACCATGTGACCGTTGCCGACAAATACATATGACCGTTGTATAGCCGTTTGGGATTGGACAATTCCGACGGAATTCCGACGGACTTCTTTACATCCGTCGGAATTTCGTCGGAAAGTCGTCGGAGGTCCGTAAGCAATTTCCTATAAATACAACCCCTCCTCATTCAACTCATTCACACTTCATTCTCTCTTCATTCTCTTTAGTCATAACAATTCCGTGAAAATCATGTCTTCAGAAGTTTATTATCGTTCGTGGATGGATAAACCTCATTTGGATCCGAACACCAATTTGCTTACGGAAGAATACGTTCAAGGGATTGGAGAATTCATGAGGCTTGTTCAACAGCAACCGGATGCAAAAAGTGGTATGTTAAGATGTCCCTGCTCTTCTTGCAATAATAATAAGGTTATAAAAGAATTTGATGTTTGGACTCATTTGTATATGAAAGGGTTTTCACGTAATTATAAAGTTTGGTACCTTCATGGGGAAACTGGTTATGAATATGGTAGTACTAGCGAACCTCAGCCTGTTAGTGAACCTCAGCCTGATATTAGGTTAGAAGAATCTAGAACGGATATAGATTATGGTGTAGGTACTGAGCAGATGGTACATGATCATTATAGAGGGGAAGAACCAAACCCCGAGTCTAGGAGATTTTTTGACATGTTGGATGCAGGAAAACAACCTTTGTATCAAAATTGTAGAGATGGTCATTCAGTCTTATCATCTGCAACTAGATTAATGGGTATTAAGACAGACTATAATTTGGCTGAAGAATGTATGGATGCGATTACTGATTTTGTCAAAGGTATTCTACCTGAGGATAACCTTGCACCGGGTTCATACTACGAGGTTCAGAAACTTGTTGCAGGTCTTCAACTACCGTATGAAGTGATAGATGTATGTATTGACAACTGCATGATCTACTGGAGAGCGGATGAGACACGGAATGTATGCAAATTTTGTGGGAAACCTCGTTATCAGGAGACGAGGGGAAGAGTTCCGATCCCATTCAAAAGAATGTGGTATTTGCCTTTGACGGAAAGATTGAAGAGGTTGTATCAGTGTGAGCGCACAGCAAAAGCAATGAGATGGCATGCAGAGCATTCCACAAATGGTGAGATTAGACATCCTTCAGATGCAAAGGCTTGGAAACATTTCCAGTCAACATATCCAGAATTTGCGGAAGAGAGAAGAAATGTTTATCTTGGATTATCTACTGATGGTTTCAGCCCATTTGGAAAGCATGGAAGGCAGTATTCTCTATGGCCAGTTATTGTGACACCGTACAACTTACGGCCGAGCTTGTGCATGCGACGAGAGTTTTTGTTTCTCTCAATTCTAGTCCCCGGGCCAGATCATCCTAAAAGATCACTAGATGTGTTTCTTCAACCACTAATATATGAGTTGCAACAACTATGGGCGCATGGTTTTGAGACATACGATGTTTCGCGCAAAGAAAACTTTCAGATGCGGGCAGTACTTATGTGGACAATAAGTGACTTTCCAGCATATGGTATGTTATCTGGATGGACAACACATGGGAAGCTATCATGTCCATATTGTCAAGATGACACAGATGCTTTCCAACTAAAGAACGGAAGGAAAACGTGTTGGTTTGACTGTCACAGACGATTTCTACCACCTGATCATCCATACCGCAGGAGTAAGACTTCGTTTACGAAGAACAAGCAGGTGTTTGATGGTCCACCTGAGGAAGTTAGTGGGAAAGATTTGTTGAAGCAGTTTAGGTATTTTGATGCAGAAAGGACGCCAGATGTAGGTGGACATGAAAACATTCGAGTCAATGCGGTTGGAGAGCTACATAACTGGCACAAAAAGAGTATTTTCTGGGATCTACCATATTGGGAGAGTCATCTATTGCGGCATAATTTAGATGTCATGCATATTGAGAAGAACTTCTTCGATAATCTGATGAACACAGTCCTTAACATCCAAGGTAAAACGAAGGATAATTTGAAGTCAAGGTTGGATTTAGTCGATATTTGTGATCGTTCTGAACTTCACGTTGATGAGAACGGTACGGCCCCTTTTCCCATTTATCGGCTAGATGGTGCTAGAAAAGAAGAGTTCTTTGATTGGATTACAGAGAAAGTGAAATTTCCTGACGGATATGCATCAAATTTGGGGAACTGCGTTGATAGAAGCGAAGGAAAGTTTACTGGCTTGAAGAGTCATGATTGTCATGTAATTATGCAGCGCCTCCTTCCGTTTGCCTTTTCAGCATTATTGCCACGTAATGTTCATGAAGCAATTGCAGGGATTAGTGTTTTTTTCCGTGACTTATGCAGCAGAGTATTGACTGAAGAGGGTATTAATAATTTGAAGACAAACGCACCAGTCAGCATGTGCAACCTTGAGAAGATATTTCCTCCATCATTCTTTGATGTAATGGAACATCTTGCTATTCATCTCGCAAGAGAATTGGAACTTGGTGGTCCTGTGCAGTACAGATGGATGTATATTTTTGAGCGTTATATGCATCATCTGAAGAAGATGGTCAAAAATCAAAGCAGGGTGGAAGGATCTATAGTGGCACAGGTGATCAATGAAGAAACTGCAATCTTTGCTGAAAATTATTTTCCACCAGAAGTGCAAACAAAACACCGAAGACCTGCTCGGCATGATGATAGAGGGGAGAGAGCAACATATCATGTTACTGTCCCAAGCATGTTCAAGGAAATAGGACGACTTAGTGGAAAATTCACGAAGCGGAGACTTACGGACACTGAGAACGCTCATTTGCAAACATATTTGCTCACCAACTGTGAAGATGTTCTACAATATGAGAGGTAAAAATATTTATTCATTTATTGTTAGATTAATATTCAATAAATTTATTTCATATTGATAATATTTTTGTATATAGTGTATATATGGCGGAGTTGCGTATGACTCACAGGCATGCAACAGAAGATGAGCTTCGACAACTTAGAGATAACGGATTTGCTGCGTGGCTTCGTAGTTATGTGAGTCATATATCCTATTACCCTATGCAAATGATTAGTTTAAATTTAATATATATAAACTAATTAATTTTGCAATCATATATGTTTTTTTTTATAGGTGAATGATGGTTTGGCCAGAGGTCTTGTGTTCGATGATTGGATACGCGAATTTGTGCAGGGACCAAACTATGTGGTCAAATCATATCCTAAATTTTGTACGCGAGGATATGCATTCACAAGGAAAGGTCATTCTAAGACAACATATGATGCTGGTGTTTCATCTTCTTCTGGTGACGATGTCTACTACGGCAACATAAAAGAAATATTGGAAATCCAATTTCCTGGAATGGTTGGATTGCGTTGTGTAGTATTCTATTGTGATTGGTATGACACCACCCCAGATAGAGGAGTGAAGATTGATGCGTTTGGTGTTACATCAGTTCATTCGCGGCGGAAACTTCAATATTATGATCCCTTCATTCTTGGTTCGCAAGCTGATCAGGTATGTCAATATATTCATAATTTTTTACCAATATAATTAATTAATGTTATATATTGAACTAATACTTTGTATAATTGATATGTATAGGTGTGCTACATCAGTTACCCTCGGGTGACGTACAGAGACGATCCATGGGTTACTGTAACGCAAATCAACCCAAGAGGACGAGTGGATGGAACTTCTGATGATGATGAACCATTGCAACCAGAGTCTACCAGCAACGCCCAGGCAGTTGAAGATTTGGAAAATGTTCAACTCGTTGAGAATTTGACTGTGTTTGGACATGATGCTGTCGTACATTCAGAGCCGGAAGCCGAGGTTGGGGAGTTTGATGAAGATTCAGAAGATTCTGATTAGTTTTTTTTTTTTTTTTTTTTTTTAATGGTCCGTCGGAAATCCCTCGCAATATACCGACGACATAGCGACGACAACGGGTTTCATTGAAAATTGGAAGGTCGTCGGTATTTCGTCGGAAAATACCGACGACATTCCGACGAACTTGTCGAGTTCGTCGGAATGTCGTCGGTATTTTCCGACGAAATACCGACGACATGTTTTTCTATAAAGTTTCAATCATAAAAATCTATAAATTTAGATGCCAAAACTATGAAAATAACACATAATAAGTGTTTAGTATAGTATTAGATCGCAACCGTTCAAATATAACAACTCATTAAAATATTTATGTATGCATATCATTGTTTTCATAACATCTCATCTTAACATTATGTACTTATACAATCATATTTATATAAGCTTACACTACAAAAAATATTGTTGTGTAAAATCGTGTTATAAAACATTTTTATTGTTAAATCTTTATGCAAATACTATATATATTATCAAAGGTTTGGATTTTGCATTTAGAAACTTGAAAAGAACACCCTAAACACTAAGTCGTCGGAATTCCGTCGGAATATACCGACGGAATGTGTCCGTCGGAAAATACTGACGGACACGTTCCGTCGGAATTTCAATTAGCCCGGGAGAACCAAACCGCTTGAAAATTTTCGCGAATCGGCATTTGGTATATTTTAAATATACCGACGGAATACCGACGAACCCGTGTCCGTCGGAATCCACGGAAATAAAAACCCTTCTCCTTTCTTCTTCGTTATCTCCGCGGCCTCTCTCTCTCTCAAAACTCTCCGGCGATTTCGGCGATTTCGGCGACTCTCCGGCGATTCCGGCCTCTCTTCACCGGCGAATCCTCTCCTCACCCTCCTATCTCTTCCCCAAACCCCAAATCATGTAAGAATCATCCCAAACCTTTTTTTTTTCAATTGTTTAGGGTTTTGGAAGTTGATCTCGGATTTTAGGTTGTTTGATTGAACATTTTAGGATTGAATGGATAGTTTAGGATATATAAGTTAGGATTGTTGTTTTAGTTTTTTTTGGAACATTTTTTGATTTTTAAAAACGTTTTTTGATTTTTTAAAACGTTTTTTTTTATTTTTAAAAACGTTTTTTGATTTTTAAAAACGTTTTTTGATTTTTAAAAACGTTTTTTGATTTTTAAAAATGTTTTTTGATTTTTAAAAACGTTTTTTTGAAAAAAATATAAATATTTAACACCATTTTTCTTCATTTATAAATTTTAACAACATTTTTCTATATTTATAAATTTTTTATAATTTTGTATACATATATATATATGTAAATCATGTATAGTAAAAATTTAAAATTTTAAAATTTTTTATATTTTTTTTTAAGTTTCCACTAATAAATATTTAACAACATTTTTTTTTTAAAATATAAATATTTAACAACATTTTTCTTCATTTATAAATTTTTAACAACATTTTTCTATATTTATAAATTTTTTATAATTTTGTATACATATATATATATATAAAAGGTTTAATAGTTTTTTTTAAAACGTTTATAAAACCTTTTGTAAATATATAAATGAAAATATGTTTGATGGGTTAATTTTTTTTTTTTAGGGCCGAGGATGAAGCCCGCCCCGCAGCCCGTCTTCGACGTAGTTCGGTGAGCGGTTCCCGTGCATCGGTATCGTCTCATGACTCGGTTCCCGCATATATTCCCGCTCCAGCTCCCTCTGCCCCTCACGCTGCCCCTCACGCTGCTGCTCAACAGGATCCGGGGGTCATGCCGGTTCATCTATTGGTTCAACAACCAGGTCGAGAGCATCTCCCGTTTCTCCAACTCAACCCACGACGAGGCCATAGCACTTGGTTAGTATTTTTTTTATTTGTACCGTTATATTTTTTGCTTTAATTAACTTGCTAACTTGTATTTTTTTTTAAAGGTTCACCAAGTCGAAAAATGGCATTAGCCGGAGCATCAACCAGATGATGTACTCCATGCTCCGTTTTGGATATCCAAAGTGGAGTGTGATCCCTTCCGACGAACGAGAGTTGTGGTTTCGTCAGTTTGCGGTATAGTAACCCTTCATTTTTTTTAAGTTTTTACATTTTTTTACATATATTTACTTATTAAATTGTGTTTGTTTTGTAGCAAGAGTTCAACTGGCACTCCGATCTTACGGAAACAGTCCGTAAGAAATTCAACGAAAAGGCCATGGACTCTTACACAAAGCAGATAAACGCGTGGAAGACAGTTTGGCAGAAGAACAAGAAGCCACGGTTCATCAACGGGGGGGTGTGGGAGCAGTTGATAGCTCATTGGGAGAGGGAAGACACTGCAGAGACGTCTTCTAGGAACTCCAGGAACCGGAAGAGCGATCGTGGCGGGAAAGGTATGTATGTGCACAACCTCGGCGCTTGCTCCATGTCTACTAAGGAGGATGAACTTGTAAGTTTTTTATTATTATTTATCTTTATATTTTTTAAATAAATATTTTATATATTTTTTGGCTAATAATGGCGGTTTTTTTAGATCGAAGCAAATGACGGTAATCCCGTTGATCGTCTCCAACTCATTAAGGTGGCTCACACTAACAAGACGACGGGTCAAATTCAGGACCCCGTGATCAGAGGTGTAGTTGATTTGGTGGAAGCTGAGATAGTTTCTCAATCTCAGCCTCTCTCTGATGACGGCGACTCCACGGGAGCTTCAACCAACCTGTCTCTATTGCAAATAAATGAGATGGTTGAAAAGGTAATTTTTTTTATTAATATATTTTTTTTATAATGTCGATTACTTACTTGTCCATATTTACTTACTTTAAATATTTTTGTAGGCGGTTCCTAAAAGGAAAGGAGGCCGTTTAGTTGGGTTGGCCCGTCGTGCTTCTTCGTATCCGGCATCTTCTTCGCAAGCTCCGTATGCCGATCCCATGATTCTCGAGGAGCTACATGACAAAGATGAACGGATTGGGGCATTGGAGGAGCAGAACACCACTATCCTTTCGGAGAATGCCACTATCCGTTCGGAGAATGCCACTATCCTTGCTGAGTTGGCATCCCAGAAGAAGTTCAACACCGAGATTATGCAGAAGCTAGATCGTTTGATGTCTTCGAGTTCATCTTAGTTTATTTCGGCTTTATAAAACTTTCGGAATGTTTTTTTTTTCTATTTCGGTTTGTATGAATTTTAAACTTTATGAATGTTTTTTTCCTATTTCGGTTTTTATGAATTTAAATTTTATAATATTATTAGTTTTAAATTTCCAATTTTTTAAATTTATTAATATCAAAAAATATATAAAAATGCAAAATTAATTTGTAAAAAAAAGAGGGTATATACCGACGGACAACGGTCGTCGGAATATACCGACGGACATATATCCGTCGGAATTTACCGACAAACTAATTTCCGTCGGAATATACCGACGAACGTGGTTCGTCGGTATATTCCGACGACCGATGTCCGTCGGTAAATTCCGACGCCCAAAGTTCGTCGGAATAAACCGAGGAACCACGTTCGTCGGAATTGTAGTTTTCCGATGAACTCTGGTCTCGTGTAGCCGCATCGTAATATCGTCGGAAGTTCGTCAGAATGATGTTTCTCGGTATTCGTCAGAAAGTCGTCGGAATTTCTGACGAAATTCCGACGAATTTTTTTTTCCGACGAAACGATACCGACGGACGGGTTCGTCGGAAATTCGTCGGAATAGACCGATTCCGACGAATTTCCGACGATTTCGGCCATCAGAATCCCCCTGTTTTCTTGTAGTGTTAGCTAACCCAGTTCCACCCCGCTACCCCCGAGTATCGAACTGGCGACCTCGAGTAGTCGTGTGTGAGAAACATTCAGTACTGCCGCTAGGCCACCTGATGTTCTCATAAACTTTATGGGTTGAACTTTTTATAGTGACTGGGCTCACCCCGAAGGGCCACCTCGCCAGAAACCTTATCCCACGTTCAGTACTGGCCGTAGCCCACCTGACGCAGGGGTTTTTTAGCTAACCCAGTTCCACCCCGCTACCCCCGAGTATCGAACTGGCGACCTCGAGTAGTCGTGTGTGAGAAACATTCAGTACTGCCGCTAGGCCACCTGATGTTCTCCAAACTTTATGGGTTGAACTTTTTATAGTGACTGGGCTCACCCCGAAGGGCCACCTCGCCAGAAACCTTATCCCACGTTCAGTACTGGCCGTAGCCCACCTGACGCAGGGGTTTTTTAGCTAACCCAGTTCCACCCCGCTACCCCCGAGTATCGAACTGGCGACCTCGAGTAGTCGTGTGTGAGAAACATTCAGTACTGCCGCTAGGCCACCTGATGTTCTCTAAACTTTATGGGTTGAACTTTTTATAGTGACTGGGCTCACCCCGAAGGGCCACCTCGCCAGAAACCTTATCCCACGTTCAGTACTGGCCGTAGCCCACCTGACGCAGGGGTTTTTTGGCTAACCCAGTTCCACCCCGCTACCCCCGAGTATCGAACTGGCGACCTCGAGTAGTCGTGTGTGAGAAACATTCAGTACTGCCGCTAGGCCACCTGATGTTCTCTAAACTTTATGGGTTGAACTTTTTATAGTGACTGGGCTCACCCCGAAGGGCCACCTCGCCAGAAACCTTATCCCACGTTCAGTACTGGCCGTAGCCCACCTGACGCAGGGGTTTTTTAGCTAACCCAGTTCCACCCCGCTACCCCCGAGTATCGAACTGGCGACCTCGAGTAGTCGTGTGTGAGAAACATTCAGTACTGCCGCTAGGCCACCTGATGTTCTCAAAACTTTATGGGTTGAACTTTTTATAGTGACTGGGCTCACCCCGAAGGGCCACCTCGCCAGAAACCTTATCCCACGTTCAGTACTGGCCGTAGCCCACCTGACGCAGGGGTTTTTTAGCTAACCCAGTTCCACCCCGCTACCCCCGAGTATCGAACTGGCGACCTCGAGTAGTCGTGTGTGAGAAACATTCAGTACTGCCGCTAGGCCACCTGATGTTCTCTAAACTTTATGGGTTGAACTTTTTATAGTGACTGGGCTCACCCCGAAGGGCCACCTCGCCAGAAACCTTATCCCACGTTCAGTACTGGCCGTAGCCCACCTGACGCAGGGGTTTTTTAGCTAACCCAGTTCCACCCCGCTACCCCCGAGTATCGAACTGGCGACCTCGAGTAGTCGTGTGTGAGAAACATTCAGTACTGCCGCTAGGCCACCTGATGTTCTCTTAAACTTTATGGGTTGAACTTTTTATAGTGACTGGGCTCACCCCGAAGGGCCACCTCGCCAGAAACCTTATCCCACGTTCAGTACTGGCCGTAGCCCACCTGACGCAGGGGTTTTTTAGCTAACCCAGTTCCACCCCGCTACCCCCGAGTATCGAACTGGCGACCTCGAGTAGTCGTGTGTGAGAAACATTCAGTACTGCCGCTAGGCCACCTGATGTTCTCAAAACTTTATGGGTTGAACTTTTTATAGTGACTGGGCTCACCCCGAAGGGCCACCTCGCCAGAAACCTTATCCCACGTTCAGTACTGGCCGTAGCCCACCTGACGCAGGGGTTTTTTAGCTAACCCAGTTCCACCCCGCTACCCCCGAGTATCGAACTGGCGACCTCGAGTAGTCGTGTGTGAGAAACATTCAGTACTGCCGCTAGGAAATCTTTAATCACTGGATTCTGGAAAACACTAATGATTTGAAGTTTGAAAGAATTTGATTCTTCATGGAGGGACGACAATTTTCACCAATGGAAATTCGAGTCCCCACAATTCTTACTCTTATCTTATTTTTTTTCCTCTCTTTTCTGTCTTCTTAATATTTGTTGACAATAAAGTAATCAAAAATAAAAAGAATTTGATACGATCACCGTTTTTAACTTGTTCACACTAATTTGTGTAAATGTTGTTGGAATTCATAAAACGAGAACATATTCAAGCTCATAAAGGTTATATTTCAATTTAATTCCTTTTGTAAAATATCTATTTAAATGTTGTTAGAGAATATAATACAAGCGGAAATATAAAAAACACTAATCCTCAATATAATAGAAACTACAAAACCTAAATTAAAAAGCTTGCAATCTAATACGTAATGTAATTACATCCGGGCCAAGAACTTTATCCGGGTACATCATAAACAAAGCTTGTTTTACTTCTTCCTCTATCGCCAATTTGATCTTCATTTGCTGAATAATAGAAGATGGGATCTTTTTCAAAAAAACTTTCAAAATCTGAAAGTGAAGTAGTACCAAATAAGTCCTTAAAATAATCAACTGTTACTTTTTAATTATTCACTAATTTATTATTAATTATAACTTATAAAATGTTAAAACTCTACCTTTATTTTCTGTAACATAAGATACTACTATCATAATATCATTAAAAGACAACACCATCTGAAGATTCAAAATAAATATTATACATTGAAAGAGTTCAACGAATAAAATCCAATGTTACTTCAAAACCTAAATTTCATAGAAAACCAAGCATCTGAACATTTAAGAAAAACAAACTCAAATCTTAAAGAAAATAATGAATCAACAAGTTCTTTTTCATATAATTCATTTGGATAATATTTTAATAATTTTGATGAATCTGGAAACAATCTATCAGAATATGAGATCATAATTATGTGTTATAACAAGTTTTTTAGTTACAAGATTATTATTTTGAATTTAACTATGTATTTTTAGTTTATTAATTATCTTGTTATTGTATTTTTAGTTTATATAAGTTATTACTATTAACTAGATTTGCGCGGTTTGTATTTGTAAATTATGCAATTGTTAAAAATAATATTTTGTCTCAAATTTTGTATTTAAATTAATTACTATTTCAAAGTTTTAATAGATACTCGGATAATTCGATTAGTAAATAATATTTTGATTATATTTGGTCATTTATAAAGATCGGTTGACAATTTGATTCGGTTCAATTTTAGATAATTTTATAATTCTCGGATAATTTAAAAAAATATGATTAAAGTATTTGGGTAATTCAGTTACAGAACAGTAGTTTTAACATATGGTTATTTATGAATTAAATATATTTAACATTTGTTAAGTTCCAAAAAAAAAATTAATGTTTGTAGGTATATAAATATGGGCTTTTTGCAAAATTGACCTACAACTTAAAGTCAAACACAAAACTAACTTTCTTTTTTTTTGAAAATTGGTTTTGCCCTATTCACCCCACAAGTTCATATAATTTACGAAAATGCCATCAATTTTTTTTTTCTTTTTTTTTTCGAAAATGACATCTTTACTCTCTCACCCTCATCATCTTCAAGTAATTACAAGATTGTCATTGTCATCAATACCACAACCACCATGAACAACCAATTTGAAGCTCTTAATGCTCCCAAAATCGATTTACCCTTCTTCTTTTTCTATTCTTGTGAACTAAACACAACATATCTCTCACTTTCTCTCCACAATGAGTTAAAAAACCCAAGATTTTGATTCTAAAATTTTTATGGTTCATAGAGTCATAGAAGCTAACGATTCTGGGTGGGTGACTTTCGTTTGTGATTCTGTGTGCTTGGAGAAGCCTTATGTATGCTAAGGAACTTATCTCACCAATTTAAGGTATGACATCGAGTTTTTTTCCAGATCTGTTCGTCAGACGACTTACTTGGGAAGTCATCTGGCGGTAGATGACTTAACTGGAAGTCGTCTGGCTGTAGACGACTTACCTGGAAGTCGTTTGGTCAACGCAAAAGTTATTTTTGCAATTGACTTTGAAATCTGTAACCTGAGACGACTGAAAGTTAAGTCGTCTACTATTGTTTGGTTTCAAAAAAATTTCCAAAGAACCTAGACGACTTACATTTCAGTCGTCATAGGTTAGTTTTGCATTTGACTGGATAATTACAGAAGTTTGACTTCCCCAGACGACTTACATTTCAGTCGTCTGTCGAAAATTAAAATAATAATATTTTTTTTAAAGTAAACGACTTACAATTAAGTAGTCATAGGTTAGTTTTGCAATTGAAAAAAAAAACTTCAAGATTTAATTATACACAGACGACTTATAATTCAGTCATCCACCAGACGACTTACTTGTAAGTCGTCGAGGATTTTTTTCCGAGATTCTGGTCAAACCTCGTAAATCCTGGACGACTTACATTTCAGTCGTCTCGTGGACGACTGAATTATAAGTCGTCTGTATATAATTAAATCTTGAAGTTTTTTTTTCAATTGCAAAACTAACCTATGACGACTTAACTGTAAGTCGTCTACTTTAAAAAAAATATTATTATTTTAATTTTCACTAGACGACTGAAATGTAAGTCGTCCAGAAAAGTCAAACTTCTGAAATAATCCAGTCAAATGCAAAACTAACCTATGACAACTGAAATGTAAGTCGTCTAGCTTTTTTGGAGTTTTTTTTTAACCAAACAATAGTAGACGACTTATTTTTCAGTCGTCCGAAATAACAGATTTCAAAGTCAATTGCAAAAATAACCTCTGCATTGACCAGACGACGTATAGTTTAGTCGTCTGGACAACTTAGATTGAAGTCGTCCGCGTCTTCTCCGCTAGTTTTTAAGTCTTCTACGTTAGTTTTTGAATAACTTGTATTTTTAAGAGTGATAAGTAACTTCAAGATATGTAAAACTCATATTTACAAAATATGTTCTCTCCCTTAGTTTTACTAAATTTGACTAAGTTTTTCAACGCAAACTTATAAAAAAATATGATATGCTTTAACTAGTTACTATTGTTTGTTTCTATCTCTTAAGTATTATTGTTATAGACAATAATGATGACTATTGTTATGAGTTGGAAGAAGGGTTAAATACTTCTTAAAATGTTGTATCAATATGAAGCTACCAACATTCTTGTTTATTAAGATGAGAAAAGGTCATTGGAGTTTATTATTGCATATGAGAGATCCAAAGATAAGAAAAAGGCTACTGAAGTCTATTATTTCATTGATTTGTAAATGTGTAAACACATTGTTAGCACATTTAATACATCTTGGAAAACATTATTACTGATTTTACAAAAAATTCACAACTAAAAGAGTAGACATGCAATTCACAAAACAGACCACAAACAAAACTATTATAGATCATTCCTCTACAAAGACAAGCTTGGATTCCACTTGAGTAGACAAGACCAGACGACTTTTAAGAAGTCCAGACGACTTCTAAGAAGTCCAGACGACTTCCAGGAAGTTCAGACGACTTTGTCAGAAGACTTTTAGGAAGTTCAGACGACTTCCAGACGACTTTACAGGAAGTCCAGACGACTTTTAAGAAGTCCAGGCGACTTTCAGACGACTTCCGGACGACTTCCAGACGACTTCCAGACGACTAACAAGTAAGTCGAAGTCTTCCAGATCTGAAAAACCTGCATATTAAATCCAGATCTGAAAAACCTGCATATTCAAAAACGTTCAAATGGCTTAAAAACAGAAAAATGAGTGGAAGATTAGATAAATCTACCTTTACAGAACACACAAAAATACATATCTAAAAATAATAGATCTACCTTTAAAATTAGTGGAAGATGAGTACCATCTAATTAAAAACCTGCAAAAAAGATAGATTAGTAAGAAAGACATGAGACAAAACTGAAAAATTCATATAAAGTTTGGTGTTTTCAAGTCAAAGAGATTAGAGTGGGTTTGGAGAGTTTTAGTTTGGGGAAAAAGTAAGAACTTTATACAACAAGAAGTTACCAAATGAAGAAAAATCAGACATAAGAACTTACCAAAACGCTCAGAAAAATCCAGACGACTTCCTCGAAGTCCAGACGACTTCCTGGAAGTCCAGACGACTTTGTCAGAAGACTTCCAAGAAGTCCAGACGACTTCCAGACGACTTCCATACGACTAACAAGTAAGTCGTCTCAAAAGTCTTCCAGATCTGAAAAACCTGCATATCAAATCCAGATCTGAAAAACCTGCATATCCAAAAACGTTCAAATGACTTAAAAATAGAGAAAATGAGTGGAAAATTAGATAAATCTACATTTATAGAACACACAAAAATACATATCTAAAATTAATAGATTTACCTTTAAATTAGTGGAAGATGAGTACCATTTGATTAAAAACCTGCAAAAGAGATAGATTAGTAAGAAATACATGAGACAAAACTGAAAAATTCATATAAAGTTTGGTGTTTTCAAGTCAAAGAGATTAGAGAGAGGTTGGAGAGTTTTAGAATGATGAACATTACATTTTTATTGCAGCCATTTGAGAGGAGGAGAGAGAATGTGTAAATTTTTCTTTATATAGGGAGACAAAAAATCCAATTAGGTTAAATATTTTTGACTCAGACGACTTCCTAGACGACTTACATTTCAGTCGTTTGTTGAAAAAATTAAAACAGACGACTTACATGTAAGTCGTCTAGAAGAGTTTAATATTTTTAGTGGGAAATTAAATATTTTTAGCGGGAAACTAAAATAGAAGACTTTCCAGAGTAAGTCGTCTGGTTTAAATTATTTAAGCGGGAAAATAATTTTTTTAAAAAAATTTAGGCGGGAATATTTGGACGACTTACATGTAAGTCGTCTGTTTTAATTTCTTCACCAGACGACTGAAATGTAAGTCGTCCGAGTAAAATGATCCGGTTAGGTTAAAACGTACATTGGTAAAATTAAAGGTTCGGTACGATGTGGACGACTGAAATATACGTCGTCCGGGTAAATTATTCAACAGACGACTGAAATATAAGTCGTCCACACCCTAAACATAACCCCTAAACTTATTTATCTAATTAAGCACTTCATAAAACCAAATCAAACTTGAAAAGTGTTTACTATACACAGAAATAAACACATATAGGTGAAAACTAATTTTTGAAAAAAACATTTTAGTTTTCCAAAATCTAACCCTAACAATACATACAATACTACAACATATGTTTGCCAAACTCCTAAACCAAAGTATTTCATGATTCACTACTTCCACTCATCTATCTTCAAAACAAATCAATTTTATCATATCTTAATTTATATCACTTAAAACTGTTTATAATTACTTGATTTTTATTTTTCACGCATCAAAATATTTTTTTACAAGATTTATAAATTATTTTTAAAATAAACTGGTACCAGACGACTTACACTTCAGTCGTCCAGACGACTTCCAACATCTCAGACGACTCAGACGATTTACTGGGGCTATATTCGTAAAAATGGCTTCTGTTTTTTTGTTTGGTCACAAGGGGTTGAGCTGTAATTTCACTAGGCTTTTAGGTTAGTTTTGCATTTGATTCAAGTTTGGGTATAGGTTTGGGATTAAAATCAAGTTGTGGGTTAGTTTTGGCAAAAACCCCTATAAATATTTGTTTCGTATTTTGGTTTTGGTTCAGTATATTTTTTTATTCTAAAAATACATAATTAAAAAAAAATACAATGATAAAGTTGTTTAGAAATTTAAATAAAGCTAGGTATCAAGAGTGGGTAAGAGAATAATAGATGCTGAAACTGTAAATATTATACATTGCCAAATGTAAATAAAATAATAAAGACACAATTGAGATACAAATATTATGGCAATATTATCAATATCAACTTAATTGGTCCTACAACATATACAATATCCAATATGTAGCATAAGCAAAGAATCATTAGAAACTGACTCATACAACACTAACTGATCTGATCAAAAAAAAAAAAAAAGACATAACACTAACTAACTAACTAACTACGGGATCTCACTCAAATAGCCAAACTTCATCACCACTCCAAATAACTAACAGAAATTTTTAAGAGCCAAATAACATAGATAAAAAGATAGATAGTTCAAAAACTGAAATTTCAAAAACAAAGTTTGAAAGTGAAATGAAACAAAGCATAGTTTTTAAGTAAACCAAACCCAAACACTTATAACAACATATCAGCCACATTTGGCACGCTTAACCTCACCAGACTCAACCCCATCAGAACTTCTTTTCACTGACTCATCTGCAACTTCCTTCCTCTCATCGGCAGGTTCATCATCCACGTTTTCTTCTACATTGTCTTCAAGTACTGGAGCATCAGGAGTGAGTACTTTTGTGACAGTCAAAGCTTGTGTCTTGACTTCCAAATTGTGCTTTGAAACCTTGATAACGAACTTGTACGTTTGACCAATCGTACCAATCAGATCTTGGGGCACTGGGATTACATTATCCTCATCTACGTCCACATTGGCCTAACACAATTTAAAACAAATTCAAAAGATGGTTCAATACTTGTAGGTTGGACGGGGTTGTAAATACCTCAAAGTAGTTTGCAACCAACTCAGCGGCTGTCTTGCTAGTTAACTCACGCTCAGCATCACCGAGAAGCACAAAACATGCTTGGTCATTATTGTCATAAACAGAGAGCTTCGTGAGGTACCTATGAAGGAAGCACATTAGTAACTGATGCTGAATGTGTGAGTATAACAAAATAAAAATCTTACTCTGCAACACCGGTAACTTCGGCTTTCCCACATTTCTTACACATAAGAGTGGTAGGCCCTTTGGTGGCTTTAGTTTTGCACCCACCGCAAGAGATATAATACCATGCAGAACCATGGACGACATCATCAATGGTGGCGATGCATTCAAACCAAGCAACCTGCGTATTTGTAATTGTAAAATTACATACATAACCAAGGCTAAAGCATGAATATGTGAAACGTTGAGTGGCTGTACCTTTGCTCCTTCTTGCTTCATGTAGGAGAAGATGTCTCCTATAGTAGATGTCTCAGCTTTGGTGACAATCTCAGGATTAACCATGTTAGCAACTTCCGAGTTCGAGTTTAACCTGAAAAAGTTACCAAAACTATGTAACTCAAAGTTTTAATTCCATATCAGACAAAAAAATAATTACCAAGCCAGATAATCTCTGGTTGGCTGAAAATCCATTTCAAAAAACATACGGAAAGATGACAGAGAGGATAGGTTTAGAGCGCCTGTAACACAAACAATTTATCATACCAAGGAAAAATAAATTAGTATAACACAAAAGCTAAACTAAATATTTCCCAACAACTATGGAGACTAAACTATATGTCTCAAGCATCATATTAACATTTATAAACCGTAAGAAAAGTCGTATAATACCCAAAAAAAAAAAAAAGTTTAGTACACGCAAAGGGCACAACAAATCTTTTTTTCAACAACTACTGTGACTAACATATGTTCCTCAAGCATCCTATCAACATATCTAAACCGTAAGCATTGTATTGGTATTACTAACCTCCAAATCATTTCGGGTTGACAGTGGTCAACAGAATTACACTCTGAGTGTTTCCATGCGCCTTGAACTTCTCATAGAAATCAGTGGCAGCCTTGTCCCATAGATTAAGCTTCATCACAGGACCACTGCAACAAACAGAAAGACATGAAAGCAAACTTTTGGTAGATACAATGCTTGCGGTTTAGAGAAAAACTAAAAAATTGAAAACAACTTACTCATGCGTTTGGACATGAACCAAAACACGCCGAGTAGAAGCTTTATCACCTTCATCAAGCACAATACCGTCATTCAGAACTTGCTCATTCACCAGTTTAATGTGACCAACAAAATCTGCAAGAAGAAAATTAAAACTTAATACTCGGTATACAAAACAAACGTGAACCATGAAGTATGAACCAAACTAAAACAATTAAGTTTGAAAAATAACATGATACAAACCTAAATCAGTATCAAACACAAAATCAAGTGAGAACTCACCATAAACAGCCCCCCTGAGGTCACATACCGCTTCAAACTCTTCATGCCCATAGAAGCGGAACCGATCTTCAGGAAACTGAACCGGACTGTTCTCTAGAGGAGAAAGAACAGAATTACATGTGAAAGATATGGTCACGTCTGGATCAGCAACACGGAACACATTCTTGCTTTTAGATCCATAAAATCTATTAAGCCTGTAGATGGAACCAGCAATCATATGTGGCAAATAGGTGTCAATCCTTCTCGGTGGGATGAATCCTTGGAGCACAGTACCATGTTGATTAAAAAAAAAAAAAAACAAATGTTAATTACCTCATCGACCAAACAAAACCGATAAAGAAAAATCAAGTATGTAGGAATATACATGTTTGTCAATTAGAAGCATCTCCAGACCAATAAGTGTCTTCGAGAATGCGTTCCGAGCCTCCCAGTAATGGATCAGATGAAACCTTAGCTCGCCTTCTCGTGGTCCGAGCTTGACATCTTTGAAGAACAGCACGTCATCAACTTTGCCGGAGGAGACACCAGATCCACCGCGATGTTTGGTCGTCTCAGCGGAGGAGTCAACGGCCTTGCCGTTTGCTTTCTTCAGCATAAGATCGCCGGAGTCAGCGTTGACACAAAAGAAACTGGTATGATCGGTACGTCTGATCGGCGCGGCGGAAGAGACGACGGCCTTGCCGTTTGGTTTCTTCGTCTTGAGATCACCGGAGAGGGTGAATGAGAGAGAGACACTGGTTTGGACAGCTTGTTTGACAGGCTCGCCGGAGGAGACAACATCTTTTCCGTTTGATTTCTTAGCGGTAAAATCGCCGGAAACAGGAGATTTGCTGTTGGAATTCATGGCTTAAGAGAGTTTTGTGTGTAAGAAATCTAAGGAAAAAGCAAATCTTATAAAGAAACTCAGAGGGAGAAAGACGAAGGGACCCCATTAATGATATCTCCAGAGGATTAATTGCAGACTCATGAAGACGGTGTCGATTGATCCGTTGAAGAAAATGAAATGGCGAAGAATTGTGATACGGCGATGAGATGAGAGGATACGACAAAGAGCTATGGTTATGTGTGTATTTGATAACTGGGCTTCTCTCACATTCCACGGATCACAAAAAAAAAAATTAAAACCCAAGTCCAGCCCGCATTCAATCGACGTGGAGTAAAGAAGCACCCCCATTGGCTGATTTTTATTACCGACGTGGACATCCTCTCCATTGCTAGTATTCTGCTTTTTGATATATAACATTAATTTTTATATTTTGTTTAGGTAAACACACACAAAAATAACAATGCCAATTGAACTAAAATCAGGTCCACTTGTAATATTTTACCGGAAAACAAAAGAGAAAACCTTTATCAAAAGAAAAAACCCCCATTAGATATAATGCCATGCTCTAAAAGAATTTTTTTTTTTATCAAAAAAGAAAATTTAATTTCACAGAAAGAAATACAGAAAGTTTTAAGAGGGAGGGAGGGAGGGAGGGAGAGGGAGAGAGAGAGAGAGATGGGTCCATGACACCTCACCTTAAAGTCTTTTTAATTGTCGTCGCACGACAAAACCAAACAACATTACACATTATTCACATCGGCAACTTCCACTCTTCTTCTTATTGTCTTTCAATCAATCAATCTTCTCTCCCCCCCCCCCCCCCCCCCCCCCCCTCATATACACACAAAGGCTTAACATTAATGGAGGTCTCATCAACATCATCCATCTGTTCAAAACCAGAACAAATCATGCAAAACTACCCAGCCATAATCACATCTCCTAGGTTTCAGCCTCAGACAAGATCTCCTCGTCATCATCATCATGACCAACATCAACATCTCTCAAACCCTTACCCAACAACATTTGTTCAAGCAGACACTTCCACTTTCAAACAAGTTGTGCAGATGCTGACCGGCTCCTCCACCGATACCAACACTGAAAACCACCACAAAGCTCCTCCTCCGGTGAACAACAAAGGAGGTTTCTCAGTCCCACCCATCAAGAAAACCAACAGTTTTAAACTCTACGAAAGAAGACAAAACAATAACAACAACACGTTTGGTAAGAATGATTTAATGATCAATACTTTAAGGCTTCAAAACTCCCAGAGGTTGATGTTCTCAAGCGGACACAACGGTCATCAAAGCCCAAGATTCTCTCCAAGGAACAGCTCACCAGAGAGTGTTCTTCTGTCTCCAAGCATGCTAGATTTCCCAAAGCTAGGGCTAAACAGTCCTGTTACGCCACTGAGAAGCAACGATGACCCCTTGAACAAGTCATCGCCTTTGTCTTTAGGGAGTTCATCTGAAGAAGACAAAGCCATTGCGGAAAAAGGATTTTATCTTCACCCTTCTCCAGTTTCAACTCCTAGAGACTCTCAGCCACTGCTTCTTCCTCTTTTTCCGGTTACTTCTCCCAGGAATCCATAAATCCTGACGACGACCCACGAGTGTTCGCATTCTCTAATAAGTTAAATACATTCTCTGATTTTGTTTACCTATGGCTATATATTTAACTAAGATGTAAGTTCTTAGTACTGGAGTGACTAGAAATTTTATGCGGTTTATAAGCTCACTTTTAATCTCAATAACTCAGTGCAATTTATGATTGGAAGGAAGATTTATTCATGAACTTATTGTTTTTTTTTAAAGAAAATATCCTTTATACTATATTGTGCTCATATATGATAGTGTAGTTCAACGTGTGCCACTGAGTATCGAGATCGAATATAGAGAATAGATCCATGTTTGTGCTCAACTTTATGATATAGACAATAATATTCGACAATAATATTCTTACAAAACTGTTTTATGTCAAAATTTCAGCAACAAAAAAAAGAATTATCAAAGTTTAGATGGTTACGATTAGAAAACATGACTAGAATGGATGATCTTTGTCAATAAGTATTCATCGGAAGTTTGACTAGTAGTATATATGAAAATATTGTAATATCTAATAATAGTAGAAAGTTTCGAAGAGACAATATGAAATAAAGACTTCTATGATCAGGTTCGACACGTAGTATAGACCATTTCGGTGGTGATGACTTTGAATTTGATGGAGTAATCATGGAGGCACGTTTAGTCTTTTACTACATATTCTTTGGACTTTCTCCTCCTCTGTCCATAATCTTTTTTGTTTTTTTCTTAAATAAAAAAGATAGCTATATGTTAATACTGTTCTTCTATTGCTTTGTCTTTTGTCTTGGAAGGAAAAGAAAGTTTTTGAATGAAAAATAAACTTAAATAAAATAAAAGGTGGAGAGAAAGAGTAAAAGAAAGTAAAAGACAAAATAAGTAGTCCGTTATGATGAGAGTTGAAAACCAAGCAAAAGGCGAATGAATCATCTTTGCTTCACGTTACAAGCAACTCCACTTTGAAGGTGCTAACCCTTTTCAACTTGCATTATCTGAAAATTACGATATTTGGAAACTTGCATTATCTGAAAATTACGATATTTGGATATACAATTTTTAGATATGCGACCAAACAACTTACATCTTATTTTTTTATATTATCACCGCAAATCAAACCAAGTTGTTATCATATAGTCACTCATATAATACAGTTTATCTCTCCTTTTAATGTATAACCAAAGAATGCTAATCTATACTTTTTGGCTTATTGTCTCTTTATCCAGTTATATATATCCATATAAAAATACTAGTCAACTATTACTCATTACATTTGTTTTTCTTTTGTCAGAGTCTTTATTAATAACAAAAAATGTAAAAAAAGGTTAGACAAAGGAAAGACATTGCAAAAGACCGTTATAAAGTTGGTGTCCCTCTTAATTTTAAGAACTATCTACTTAAAAAAATTGTAGATATAGTTCCACCTAAAGATATAGACAACCAGTTTTGTAACTGAGTCTTGTTATATGTTCTCTGCGAGATTATCTCATAAGTTTCAGAGCTATATTATTTTTTGAACTATTATATCTAATTGTTACCCGCGACTATTGTTATTTGAAACTTATGAATCTTGCTATAACGGTAGCATCAGCTCTAAAGCATCTCTGCAGAATCAGTGAGTTTTGTCATTCAGTTCCTCGCGTGTGATGTGTGGGGTACTGATTAATTCCCAAGTAATCAGATGCCCGTTTAATGGTTTTATAGTCTTAGAGATCTCTGGTACATATCATTTTCATAAAATCAGATATAGCCGTAAAATCAGACGCTCTAATCAGATATAAACCAACACATAAGATATAGCCACTTTTGAAAATGATATGTATTATATACTTAATAATATGCACATTCTATGATACTATTACTATATAATGTAAATTAATAGTTTTGTTTATCCTAAATGGAACTGCAAGAATTACATTCCTGTTATCCTAAATGTTATGTAGTTATTTTGTTCTATCTTTTCTATTCTTTTAAAATATAATATTTATATTATTAATTATAGAAATGTTGCCCCAGTAGTTGCGTTTTGCCCACTTCATAACTCAAATGCATGAACCAAACTTTACTGATCTCACGATAAATCAGAGTTGAAGTTTGTCACGCTCTACATATAGATTTATTATCAAGACCATTTATTTGGTAACCGTGATCATATCAAGTACAACACCATAGGAAACACACAATAGAGAAATCTCTAGATTTGTGAGAATGATGTGACAGTCTTGAACCCGTGATTCTCTGGTAGGGAAGCGTTTCCAGGTCGAATCGATATAATCGCCTCCAGACCTTTTCACAACCGCAAAAAAAAAGTCATCAGAATCTGTAAATCAGTTTCACAAGTAAAAATAGGATCTAGAATGTTTTGTGCATGTGTTTATATTACCTGCGGCTTTTGCAGCTGTAGCTTCTTGGTAAACATCCGTTACAAAAAGGATCTCTGAAGGATCATCCACTCCCAATGTTTCTGTAATCTCCTTGTAACTCTTGCTCTCTTTCTTGTTTCTGCAGCCAAGAAACGTATGAGACTTTGGATCATCATCTTCTATTGAAAGGGTCGTGATGGACTCTTTTTTATATACCCGATTGTAGTGTCGAAAAAGCCAGATAAATACTTCCTCAGATCTCCATAGGTTGTGTTCCCAAAGAGAAGCCTTTGCGCTAATCTACTACCACTTGAATATATGTAAACCTATTCACATCACCACATTAGACCTGTGAACAAAAACAAAAAACACCATTTCTCCTAAAAGCTTAACATGAACATACCTTAGTTCCTGAAGAATGCCATTTCTCTAAAGCGTCTGTTACATCTTCGAAAACGACAGACTTCAGTTCGTTACATTGGAAACCTGTTCGCCATATGTGACCCTGCAATACAGAAACTCATATCAGATATTATCAAAATCAACAAAACAAAACATAATCTTGTTTTTTGTTTCCTCACTTGTAATTCCTTTAACGCAGTGATCTTTCTATCGGCTTTTATCATTGCCTCTACATTAGAGACCATAGCTGCAATAACCTCGTCTTTTCCTTCATCAGCATGAGGTACAGGAACAGCGCCGGTTACACCTTGTCTCAAGTCTTCTTCAACCTGCAACATACACCAAAAATGAACTTTGGTCACTTGTTTATGACAAGAGATGATAAAGCAATAAAGAAAATTCGTCATTACCTGAGACCGCAACAACTTGATATCCTCTTGAGTTTCTGCTGTGTCGTACATCAAATTCAAATGCTTCCCAACGTTTTCACGAGCATAGGGAAAGAGAACATCTGTGACGAATGTTATGGGTGTTGTTGTCCCTTCAATGTCTAGGACAATGCATCTCTGTGCAACCAAAAAAAGAGTATAACTAAAACTAGATTTTGTGAATCCTTGACTATAAGATGTAACATGTAAGACGATAGACACCATTGGCTTTATACCCGAGTTGATTCTGTTTGGTTTTGTGAGTGTATGGCTCTTTGGATAGGCCCGTGTTCTGGACTAGCAGCATCCAGACCCAGTTGATGAAGCTTGATGGCAGCATCAAACAAATAATGGTAACATTCAGCCTGGAATCAAGCATACAAGTTTTTATATAGCAAATGTATGTGAATGAAACATAACAAAACAGAAGTGACTTGCAGGAACCTGAGTCTTAGCATGGATCCAGGAATCACCCCAAATGTAAACTCCATGATTGCGTACCAACACTGCTGTGGCTTTTGGATAGGCTATTATCTGAATATGGGAAAAAATCATTCTTGTGTTTCATATTTAAGCTTCCTCAGTATATATATATATATATAGACATACAGCTTTGGTGAGTGAATCTGTGAGTTCATTCTCATAAGCTGTGTTCTCTATGATTGGGACAACAAGTTCATCATAGTATCCGTGACCTTGAATTCCTTTTATCATCTCCATGTGAGTTATCTGCGATATGTCAGATATGAAGACACATTACGAACATATATATTTAGGAACTTTTGAACTGTCTAAAATTGAGGCTTACACGAAATTCTTTGGCTTGTGGATTAAGCATTGTCACAAGACAAGATTCCATGCCATGGCTATGAATAACAGCTCCAGCATTTCGCATCTCATATGCCTGCACGCACCACAACGTTAAATAGTACCTCAGAAGAGCTCATCACCAGGCGTTTGAAACTATAACAAAGTCAACCCTATGCACCTTCTTAATAGAGTCAAACTATCTCACTATTACTAGAGATTAGACATATAAAATGAAATGGAAAATCATACCAACATAGCAAGAAACATTTGGTAGGGCAAAAGAATGAGATACTTAAACTATGCAAGTCATAAAAAAAAAATGGAATTTTTTTACTTGCTTGAGAACTGCAAATAGCATTAAAACAAACCACATACACCTTGTTGAAACATACAAGCAGTAAACCCATAACTTTTACAAAAATGCACACTGAGCAAAGAAACTAATACATGAATAAGTAGAAATATCCATTACCATTCACCAACATACCAAGCTCATTACACAGAAACCCCAAATAGAGAAGCAGTTGTAAGGTGGGAAAAAAAGAAGAAGCAAACCTTCATGAAAAGAGGTGCACAATCAGTACACTTGGGGAGCTTATTAGGGTAAGGCTTAGGAGAAGGTGCAGATATAACGGATCCATTAGGAGATAAGATGTACATATCCTCAGGTTGCATCCTCTCCTTTTGAACACCTTCACCACATAACAAACTCGAATCAGCACCCACCACAACAAGTTTAAACCTTTTTTTGCATTTCAATCAAATGTACAAACAAAGAACACTATAAGTTCAAATAAAATCATTTCCTATCAAATTCACGGAGGGGGAAACCTGAAGGAGACATGACGATGAGCTGGTCTGGTTTAGGGATAGAAGCGTCGTGAACCTTGATGGTGATGCTACCTCCTGTTCCAGACACCCAACCTTGTGTGTAAAAGTGACGGCACAGCTCGGTTACTAGCGAGCTAGTCTCCTTCACCTCTTTACTCTCCAGATACGCCTGCGGAAAGCCGATCATCGCCTCCGCCGCAGCCATTGACTCTCAGAGAGATTGAAAACCGATCTCGCTTAGCGTTTCTCTTGTCTTGGCTGCTTTCTCAACCGTGTGTGATTGATTCCTTTTTTCTCGGGCTTCAACTCCATATACCCCTATACCCCATACCCCTCACAAAAATTCCCCTCTCACCTTTTATTATAATATATTATATTTTTCATTTATTTTTAAATAGAAAAAGTAGTTAATTACGGTTATATAATAAAGATATGAAGTATTTACAGGATCCAGCTACGAAGATTCGACCCAGACCAAGCAAACCAAACAGATCCGACCCAGGTAGACCTAAACGTCATCGTTTTTGTGTATCTTCAACTCTCCTTATTTTTTTCAACTCTGGAAAACTACATTTCTTTCGCGATAGAAAGGAGCCTTCAACGGCGACAAACCCTAAAATCCCCGACTCCTCCATTTTCTTCGTTTCTTCTTCTTTCTCTGTGATAATCGAGTTCGCCCATCTCTGAATTGACTTCATGCGTATTTGTAAGTGATTTATTGTGGTTGATTCTCTGTGATATGTATTTTAGGTTAAAAAAATTGGGAAAATTGGGAAAAATTATCAATAGACGAAACTAAAGTATTGTGCTAGTTTGTGGTATGAAATTGGGAGAGACATGGTGAAATTGTGTGATTTATGTTATGAATATGTTATGATAGAAACTATTTTGGGGATTGATTTTAGACTCCTATTTTAGATGAAATTGTGCGATTTTCATATGTTTTTTTACTGAATAAGTTGAATTGGTAAGATGCTTTTTAAACCCGAGACTATAAATTAGGGATAAAATATATATGAATCGGATATGTTTGGTTTTAATGGGAGTTAATTGATGTTGTGTTGTTGTTTGCGGTTTGCATTTAGAGTGATTAAGTGTTGTAATGTCTTGTACAGGAAAGTTATGAAGGGAAATAAAAAGGTGGCAAAGAATAAGGGAGTCCCCAATGAAAGGCGTCGTCTATCTCTTAGGCCGAGAACGACCCCAATTGCAAAAACACCAGTAATTCCTGAGGGGAGTAAGAAGAGTAAGAATAGTAAGAAGAGTACGCAAGAGAGAGAACCGAGTCACATATCGCTCTCAGTCACAGATGAGTCCGAAAGGGAGGGGTCTGAAAGTGAGGTATATATTTTGTATTCATTGTAACTGCATTACTAGACTTCTTGTAGTACTAGCATTACTAGACTTCTTGTATTACTAGCATTACTAGCATTACTAACATGTATATATGTATTTTCAGATGAGTAAGAAGAGTACGCCAGAGAGAGAACCGAGTTACCAATCGCGCTCAATCTCAGATGAATCCGAAAGTGAGGTATATATTTTGTATCATTGTTACTGTTAGTGAGAAATGATGACTTGTAATTAGTAGTACTAATAGACTTCTTGTATTACTAGCATTACTAAGTACTAGCATTACTAAGACTTCTTGTATGTATTTTCATTGCAGGAGGAAATGCAACCACCGCAATCCCTTGAGTTATACTTCAAAAGCAGTGAGTTCACGAAGATTTGCAAGATACAAACCAAGTGCTATGTGAGCGCGACAGTAAAAGTCATCAAGGAGACGCTTAAGAAGGATCAGGCCGAATGGTTCACGAGCCATTCCCAGTTTCGACATTTCTTTCACACGCCAGAGGAACCAAACTTGAAGCTCCAAGGGATGTGGATGTTACTCCTGCACACCATTTGTACTCCAGAAGATGATGTTGCATGGTTTGCGGTTAATGGTGTACCCATCCGCTATTCTATGAGGGAGCACGCCCTCATCTCTGGCTTAGACTGCACTGAGTATCCGAGAAAATATAAGAAGATCGGGGGTCATGAGTTCGTGAATTACTACTTCCATGACATAGAGAAGATCACCATCACTGATGTGAAGCAGAAGCTGTTGTCTATGCCGGATTGTCCAGATAAATTGAAGATGGTTGTCTTGTTTTTCCTTGGTACTGTTATCAGAGGAAAGCCAAGGTATGAGGGAAATTTAGACTCCTTCATATTGAGGATGGTGGATGATTTGGATGCTTGCAAAACATTTC
Organism: Brassica napus; assembly: GCF_020379485.1. NCBI lineage: Eukaryota > Viridiplantae > Streptophyta > Magnoliopsida > Brassicales > Brassicaceae > Brassica > Brassica napus. The sequence continues at coordinate 11,341,542 of NC_063445.1, read as the reverse complement.
CCTGGGGTCGTCTAACATTTGAAGATTCAATAAGGGAGATTAAGCGTGTGATGAACCAATTAAAGGGAGAAGTGACAAAAGATGCAGTCTCCTTTCCTGGTTTCATAGTCCCCTTAGAGGTAAGCATATAATTTAGTAAAAGTTTTAGTTGTTAAGTAATTGAAAATCTGACATGTATGTGACACTGGATTCTATAGATTCTGGCTTTTGAGTGTATTCCTGCTCTGGGGAAAGAGTTTAGAATCTATCAAAAGAATCCTTGTGCGGACTGTCCAAGGATGTGCAAGAGCCGGTTTACAAAGACCAGTATGAGGGGCTATCCTTTGGAAGACATATACCGAGCGCTTGGAGACACAAAGGTACATGTTTACAGTTATAGTAGAAGCTAGTAGAACATAAAATTTAATTAGTGTTATTTTTTTTTCAGACTATTCACAGTGTGTTGGAACCAAATATTGGTGAGGAAATGTTGTTGGCTCGTATCATTGACTTGGAACGAGAGTATGACCGTCAGGGCAGCCCAAGCGAGACTTGGAACCATTGGTTAACTGTGAAGCAGAAGAGTATTTGGTGGGAAGAGCTGTATGATTTAGATCAAGCTGCACGAGTGTTTACAAAAAAGAAGGACAAAGAAAAGGTGACGTTTGCAGAAGCATCATCCTCTGATTCGAGCTTGCAAGGTCTGGAAAATAGGCTTTTGGATTTCATGGGAGAAGCATTTGTTGGACTTAACTTTACGGTGGAGACAAAGCTGGAGGCTGTTGATTTGAGGCTGGGTGGAATTGAAAAGAACCAGCGGCTGTTGAGATGCAGGGCTAAAAAAATAGAAAAAAGGCTAACATCTATCGAGAATAAGGTGAGTGAGAAGCCGAATCGTGGTGAAGACATGGATTTTGGACAGTGCGATGGTACGGATTTTGGACAGTGGGATGGGAAGGAAAAAGATGATGCTGAGGAAGAAGAGAAGGAGAAGAGTGGCAAAGAGAAGGAGAAGAGTGGAGAGGTTGATAAAGATAAGGAAAACAGCGAGACTGATGAGGAAAATGATAGTGAGCGAGAGTTGAACGAACTGAAGGAGAGATGTAGAGTACAGGCTGATGAACTATGGAGGGAAGTAGAGGCAGCTGAGGCTGAAGAGGATCAAGCAAATGACGAAAGGAAAGAGGCTGCAACCAATGAGGAAAGCATTGAGAATAGTGAGGATGATGAGAAAGTGGAAGCATCTGAGTCTCCAAACAGTGAGCCTCGTTTTGAGTCTCCGATCAATGTGCCTCGTTTTGAGTCTCCGATCAATGAACCTCGGGTTGAGGCAGATAAAACTCCAACACCACCATCTGGTGGTAGGACTAAGGCAATGGCTGCGAGGAGAGTAGTGGTGGTGGAAGCCAAGGAAAAAGCTATTGAGGAAGTTGTGGAGTTAGAGGAAAAAACTAGTGAGAAAGCTGTGGAGGCAGAGGAAAAAACTAGTGAGACAGTTGTGGAGGCAGAGGAAAAAACTAGTGAGAAAGTTGTGGAGAGGATGGATGGGACCAAGGAAGCTACGAGGCCTAGGATCAGGCATAGATGCAAGGAGAAGACAATGACGTCTGGCAAACCGACTCCTAAGAGGAGGGGCAGACCAAGGAGGAGTATTGCTGATGCTGCACCAAAGAAGAATGATTGCACACCACATGCATCTAAGAGAAGAGGGAAGAGGAAGTGTGAACCATCACAGTGGTGCAGACTCCTTTCACGAGGGGGAAGAAGCCTAAAACAAAGGCTTAGCCTAGGAGAAGCCTTATGTATTTAAGATGTTAATTTAAGTATTTTGGATGTTTAAAAATTGGTAGGAGAATGCTTTATGTTTGGATGTTACTTATAATGCTTTTGAATGTTGGTATGTTGCAAAAGACAGGTTTGGAAAACTATATTTACAGATGTTACTATGGCCAAAAATGAATTAGTTGGATAACTGGATTTAATGGGAGATTATTGAGACCAAACCAAAATATGTAAACATGTAAAATGCCAAAAAATAGCAAAAACGGAAAACACATGTAAAATGCCAAAATATTTAATATTTAAAAAAGTAAACACATGTAAAACGTGCAGCCGCCATATTTATATTTATTATTATTTTAACACTTAGTAATACACGGTAATCTTCAAGGTATCAGTAATACTACTATCCACATAGTAATACTTTGGCAATTTTGACGTTTATCTAGTTAAACTATCACACAATGGAAGATTTCGTAGTAAAACCAATGATTTTACGCCATAACTATCATTAAGAAGGACATTTACATAAATAATTTACCAGAAAAACGTACTTTGTTTGATGCTCCTTACTCTACTTGAACCATTCACACACTAACATTGAAAGTTAAGGAAGTTTTTTGAGAAACTGATAAGCTTTTCTTAAACTATTGAAAACAAGCATCAAAAATAGTTTGAATCTACGTAGTTATCATATACACGGTCTATGCATTGAAAATAATCATCGAAAATAGTCTGAATCTACGTAATTCTCATATACATGGACTATATATAATGGTTTAAATAACACATAATAATACAAGTAATTCTCAGTAGTCCAAATAACACATAATAACACCAGTAATTCTCAGTAGTTCAAATAACACATAATAATACAAGTAATTCTCAGTAGTCCAAATAACACATAATAATACAAGTAATTCTCAGTAGTCCAAATAACACATAATAACACCAGTAATTCTCAGTAGTTCAAATAACACATAATAATACCAGTACATCCTAGTAGTCCAAATAACACATAATAATACCAGTACATCCTAGTAGTCCAAATAAGACATAATAATAAATTTCAACAATCAAATACCTGAACCCGAACCACTTCCACATTCAAAATATGCTGCAAGACCTTCTCCTCTGGCTCTGCCCGTGCCTCTGCCACTCCCTCTACCACTCCCTTTGCCTCTTTTTCCTCTTCCACGAGATTCTCCTACTGATGGAAACCTTGTTTGTTGTGGTTTTCCTTTCTTGACTTCAAAATCCGGAGGAAGTATTTTCTTTGCTCTAACTTCTTCTGGTATAACCCAATCAGATATATGAGGAACAGGATATATTGTCCTGTGATAAGCCAAAGCCCATTGCTCTACCAAATAGTACTTAGAACAATACTCAGATAGATGGAGTTCCTTTCCTGCTTTATGTGTCATGAATGTGGCAGCCGCGACTGCATGCACACATGGGTATTTGTCTTTATCAAATTGCTCACAGCTACAAGTGTACATAGCCATATCAACGGTATAAACCTTCCCGTCAGTACCTTGCACACTGTACTCAAGATGGAAGCTGTTTAACTCTTTAACTGTGAGAAACCCTCCTTCAACACATCTTTTAGACATTTCCTCTTCCACAATAGGCACAAGCTTCAGGTTGTATGGTACTTCAGCTGCCTTCTTCCTATACTTGTTAAACCATTCAGCCATTTTTGCAATGATTACATCAAACATTGGCAGTAAGGTGTACATTCTCGCTCCCCTAATAACACCATTAAAAGATTCTACTGAATTGGTGGTGTCGACATTGTATCTATCTCCTTTAAAGTAACATCTAGCCCATTTCTTCTCTTCAACACTTTTGTCAAGATACGCCGCTGCACTTGGATACTTCCTGCGAAAAGCATGATAAAGGTACTGGAACTCAGCCACTGTATAAGCATGTGCACATTCTCTAAACTTGAACGCACAAGTATCTTTGTTGTTATGGACGTGGCCTTTAACATTCTGAGATAAATGCCATATACAATACCCATGTTCGGCCTCAGGGAACACTAGACGTACTGCCTTGATTAAGCTTATGTTTCTATCTGAAAGAAACACCAATCCGGGGACATCAGTTATCGCTAGGCCTGGGATTTCGGGTATTCGGATCGGTTCCGGGTAAGACCCGTTCGGGTCCGGATATTCGGTTATTTACAAATTGTATCCAATGAGTACTTGGAACAGTTCGGTTCGGTTTCGGATCGGTTTCCGGTCGGTTCCGGGTCGGTTCCGGGTATTAAATTATTAAACCGAAACTAATATTTTTATTTATTTTATATTTTCTATTTTTATTTTTAATTTTTTTAAAAAAAAGTTTAATCCAAATCGGGTATATATGTATAGCTTGAAAGTAATTACAATGAAATAGAAGTGGTGCAGTGGTAAAAGTTGATGTACTTTCAACTTTCCCACCCGGGTTCGAAACCCATGAGGCGCAAATCCATGTTTTTTAAACATTATTTCGGTTTAAACGGGTACCCGATCGGATCCGGATAAAAACCCGAACCGATCCGGTACCCGTGGATATTCATAAACATTACCCATCGGTTAAATATGCCTTATCTGAAACCGATCCAAACCGGTCCATTTCGGGTCGGATCCGGTTCGGTATTCGGTTCCGGTTAAAAAGTCTCAGGCCTAGTTATCGCTAATTTCAACAGTTCCATAAACCATATCCAGCTTTGATCATTCTCACCATCTGCTACACCAAATGCAATTGGGTAGTGGTGATGATCGGGATCTTGAGCTGTCGCAACAAAGAGAACTCCACCATAAACATTCTTGAGGTGTGTTGCATCCACAATGAGGACTTTCCTCATTGCACGGAACCCTTCTACGCTAGCTCCAAGTGCAAAAAACAGATACTTAAATCTTTGGTGCTCATCCACTTCTACAAGTGTTCTTGTGGCAATATTGGTTTGTTCCAGCATGTGCATATAACAGTGTAGTAAAGTAAAACTCTCTTCTGGACTCCCTCGCACTTCATTAGCAGCTTCTCTTTTTCCTCTCCATGCGGCGGTGTATGATACTTTCACACCAACTTTGCGATGAACCAAATCGATCAGAACTTTGGGAACTGGTGTGTCAAATGTACCAGGATAATCTTGAGCCAAAACAGATGCAACGATTTGTTTTGTGCCTTTCCTTCTATCACGCATTGTTCTAGTAGTAACAATAGAACATGTATGCTGCTTGATATAACTTCTAACCGTCCAGAGATCTTAATTCTCTAACTTTGCAACTCGTACAAACCACTTGCAACCTTCTTTGGCTCCTCGACATTTAATCACAAATCTCTTAGTATCCGACTTCTTTATATCAAAGTCAAAACATTTCTGATGTGAAGCTTTCTGAATATGAACTTTTGCTGTCTCCTTGGTGGTAAATTCTTGACCTAGAACCATATCCACACCATCATCCCATGGCTCATAGTTAGCTGCTGGTCTTACTTCTGTATCTTCAAAATCATTGCCATCTTTTCCGTTGCCATTCTCATGCATCTCAATGTCTTGGTGATAAGTGAGCACACCACCAAAAACGTCATTATCATTTGCATCATTCTCAGTACCATCTTCATCACCAACCTCTCTTGTAACGACAAAACATGTATGCTGCTTGAAATAACTTCTAACCGACCAAATATATGAATTCTTCACCATTGCAACTCGCACAAACCACTTGCACCCATCTTTGGCTCCTCAGCATTTAACCACAAATCTCTTAGTATCCGACTTAATTATATCAAACTCAAAACAATTTTGATATGACGCGGTTTGAATAAGAACTTTTGCTGCCTCCTTGGTTAAAAATTCTTGACCTATAACCAAATCCATACCATCATCCCGTGTCTGATTGACACCATCATGCATCTCAATGTCTTCGTCAAAAGTGAGCACACCACCATTACCATCTTCATCGCCAGCCTCTATAGTCTCTCTATCAGATATACCAACATAGGCATCAGTTTCATCATTCTCAGTACCATCCTCATCACCAGCCTCTATAGCCTCTCTATCAGATAGACCGACATAGCCATCAATTCATCATCCTCTTCTGAAAATTTCACTTCTTCATTGATGAACTCCACATGTAGAACACTTCTACACTTCTCATGGTTTACTTGCAGTAGATAACCAAAGATTTCGTCATCATTCCGGATGTATGATGGCTTGTACGAATACAATACCATTGGAAAGTAACTAATCTTCACTTTCACCTTAGATTCATCTACCTTTATCTTTCTGCAAATACACTCAACCAAACCAGAGTAAGTGATCTCCTCCATTGACTTCCTAAACAAAATCGTGTGAATTTCATCTTCTCCTTCACCATCTCCTGAAATCCATTTTATTTCAGCCCCATCTTTCATATAATATCCCCCATAATCAAAACAAATGAATGTGCACTGCGGATTTTGCATTTTCCTGAGATAAAATAGAATACCATTAGTATTATCATTATTAGAGTAATTCCAGTAACTCTAGTAATTCAAGTAAATTCTAGTAAAATTATTTTGCTTTAGTAATGCGTAGTTCTCCTAGTAATACCCAGAACTTGTTCTTCCACAAACTAATCCGTTTTTAGGACGTTGTTGTTAGGATTTTACATTGACGTAAATTATACTTGTTCTTCCACAAACTAATCATAAAAAACGGACGTAAATTATACTTATAATCTCTTACCACAGTTTTTAAATTCGTTTTTAAACTTTGTAATTATCATCAGAATGAATATCTCCATGATATACATGACATTTTAAGGGTGATTTTACAAAAAAAAATCACCTAAAACGAACAATAATTACCTTCTTTATGAGCTTCAAAAATGACCAATGGAGGATGAAGAGGAGGAGAGAGTACGAGGAAGAAGAAGAACATGTGGACCAAAGAATTTTGATTGGTTAAGGTTATGATGTGGGCCATGTAGGTAGTTGAATTGTGGTTGGTTTTTAATTGAGGAATAAATGGACAAAGGCTAGTTTAGGGAGTGCAACAATAAAGGGGTGGGATGAATAGGGTTGGGGTAATAAGCTTGAGTTTAGGAGGGTATGGAGTATACGGAGTTAAGGTACTTTTTTTCTCTCTTGGTTTCTTTTAGATTTTTTAAAAAGTTTATTCTTTTAAGCACAGCATTTTTCTTCCTCATTTTTTTTTGTGGGCCTTTTCATTAAAAGCCCATAGTTTTTGAACTTCTGTATTGACTTTGTATCATTTATTTTGAAATACTAGTATATGGAATGTTTCAATAGTAGTCTTTTAGAAGGTTCTCTGATACATATATCCCCTCGATTAGTCACCATAATTACAAGATAATTACTGGACTTTTCCAAAACGACACATGACTTTATAGATTGAACGCACCGTAGTCATATGTAGTAGTGTAGCGAATAATCTTTTCATCATATTGACCCGCAGTGTCAGATATCCATTATTTCTTGAATGGCAAATACTTAAAAGATTGTATGTGAATGTGAACATTCATTACTAACAAATTAAAGGATCTCGACTAAATGTTGATACATTTTTCAGTAAATCACAGGTCAAATGTTTATTCAATCATTGGATTCATGGAACTATAGGGGTTCAAATTCAGAGTATCGATGACTTCTAGGGGTGCGCATTTGGTTTAATTTTTATTTAAGTTCGGTTTATTTGGGTTTAAAAGAACTTTAACCAAAATCAACCCAAATTAATCTGGTTTAGTTTGGTTTTATTCAGTTTGGTTGTGTTCAGTTCGATTTAATATGGTTTTGTTTGTTAAGTTCAATCGAGTTAATTTTTTAATTTTACTCTCGTTCAGTTATAAGAATATAATTTATAAAAACATCTTTAATATTTTATTGTGATTTTTGGCTTTAATATTTTATTGTAAAGAAAATATTGATTTAGTGTCCAATGATGTTTTGTTATGTAATCCAATAATTTTATATTATTACTTTCAAACCTAATAATTTTTAAGTTTTGATGTTAATCTATATTCTTTTATTTTAGTTGTATTCATTTTATTCATTTAAAAGTAATATGGATAAAATTATGTTCATTATAGTTTGAGTTAAATGGTTAAATATATTAAATTTTAGTATTATTAATATATTTAATTAATCTAGAAAAAACAATTCGGTTTTTCGGTCTGGTTTGGTAGGGTCGGTTTAGTGTAGTTTGATTTGGTTCAGCTTTTTCTGTCCACTCCTACATGCAAGGGTCGAATGAAATGCTTAGAACAACCACAGCGATATTAATAAAAACATAAGTAATAGTTCAATAATGCAAAACAAGGACACACTCAGAACAAATAATAAAAACCCAGCAACAGAATAAAGAAATGTAAATCAAACCACATAGCAATTCTTAAAAAACTTAAGCAAACATCGAAACGGTAAAAGCCACAGTGAAGAGTGTAGACATAACCGAAGTAACGGTCACAACAGTTGCTGCACTGGGACTTGGCGCCGGCGCCATGTTGTTGTCAGAAGGAGTTGGCGACGAAGGTGGAGTCTTCTCAGGCGCTGGGGAAGCTGGAGTAGACTTGGGAGGTTTTTCTGGGGTAGATGGTGAGTGCTTTGGAGGAGTAGCAGGGGATGATCTTGGAGAGTTTGTGGGGGACGGCGAAGGAGAATGTTTAGCTGGGGACGTTGCTGGAGCTTTGGAGGGAGACACAGCCGGTGAGTGAGCAACAGGGTGCGGGGATGGGGAAACAGAGGACTTAGGCGAATGAGCCATTGTTGGAGCTTTCGCCGGTGCAGTTGGAGAAACAGGGGAATGGGCTTTTGGAGGTTGAGCAGTCGACGGAGCCTTCGCCGGAGAAATATGAGAAGCAGCCGGAGAAATATGAGAAGCAGGGGAGTGAGCTGTCGGAGATTTGGCCGTTGAAGGAGCCTTCGCCGGTGCAACCGGAGAGATCGGGGAATGAGATTTAGGCGAATGAGCGGTTGAGGGAGCCTTTGCCGGAGCAACTACCGGGGAATGAGACTTCGGGGGTTGAGCAGTGGACGGAGCTTTGGCCGGGGAAATGGGTACCTTAGGTTGATTTCTGATGGCGAGGACAAAGACGATCAACTTCTGTCCCTTAGTACAGTGCTCTTGATTACCACTGATGAAATAAAAAGGACCAGATCGGTTAAGAGCAATCTCGGTATTGCCATTATCAAACTTCTCTATCGGATTATTAACGTTGCAGGCGTCGTAATCTCCTTTCGCCACTACTTGCACCGAGTCTGATCCCTTGGCATACTTAAAGTCTACACAAGATTTTAATATTTTTTGTCACAAACAATCACATATATATATAAATAAAACTCGTAATATAAACTCAAAGCAATAGAAAGGATCTTACGGAGTGTGTCATGGACTTTGAAACGTTTACTTTCAGCCCAAGAATTGTAACCCTCATGTGGTTTTTCGACCCAATCGCCTTTACCACCGACCTGAAACTTATGTGCATCCGCAACTGAGAAGAGGGTCGCAATAGAAGCCAATACGATGAAAGAAAAACAGAGACTTCTCATGAGGGCCACCATGGTTAAAGAGAAGCGGCGAGATCTGAGATTAGGTTTTTGTGCGTCTTTGGTTCCTGGGGAATGAGTATTGTTATATAGTGCTAGAAGTTTAGGAGACTTGGAGGCGAATCTTACAAAAATGGGAAATGAAAATGTGACAGATTACTTCTTGCTTTAATAGTAAGGAATATTTTTGTTTAAGGTAATAAATCATAATTGGATTTGAACGTTGACAGAAAGGATTGAGAGGCATTTATGTGCGAGAATTGACTCACGTATTTGAACTCATTTACCATAACTTTTATTATTTACTTCTGAATAAAGATATCCATTAGCGTGTGACTAGATAAGTTGAACTTGAATTCCGAAGTGGGTTTCGACTTTTAAATCTGAAGAATCCGAATTGGAGGCTACTTTTAACATTTGATTATCTTGGAAAGCCCAAGTTGAATTTCGAACAAAAAAGGCCCAATAACGTTTTTTTCTTTTGTGTGCGAAGCAACAATAACAAAACAGTTAGGCAAAATATTTATGAAGAAACTGTAAAGATGCAATTTGGTAAAGAAAAGGATGGAGACCAACTAAGAGCAATTGTGAGCAGACCCAAGCCTACAATTCAAACGGAGTTGCCTCAAGAAGCTTCTTACTACTGTCTGGTGGACGAGTCATGGAAATCATCGAGGGATCTCATAGGGATTGGTTGGTCCTTATATAGTAAACAAGGAAATCGTCTCCTCCAAGGGTCATCGTCTCTGAAGACAGTAAACACAGTGGGAGAAGCAGAGGCTGCAGCTTTACTGTCAGCAGTGCAACAGTTACGAAGACTCAATTATAAGCAAGTTGCATTTATGGCTGATTGCAAGAATATGATTGAAGAGTTAAATCAGTTGAGGACTGAACAAACTCTCAAAATGAACCGCATCAAGGAATGCGCATATACTTTTCATTATGTATCCAGAGAATCTCCAAGTCATGTGGATGCCTTAGCAAAACAGGCTAGAGTTACTCATAAAAACTATGTAATAACTTGGATCTTTTAATGCAATGCAATTTGGTTGACAAAAAAAATATAGCTATCTATTAGTTTTGATTTAGCTCTTGCTAAATTGGACTATTTTTCTATTTTCTTTTTCAGATTTAATGAAAAAAACTCTGTTTGCAATATTTTGATCAGCTATATCTCATCACTGGTTTGATTTATCTTTAATAAAAATTTACATATGCAATATATATGCTAAGTCTTATTATGATTACATGCTTATATCTCGTTGCACGATTATTTTTAGTGCATAGAGTCAGGGCCGGTCCTGGGCAAAGTCTAACGAAACATTTGTCTTAGATCCCCAAAAATTTTGGAAAAAATTACATAGAAAAAAATCCCTAAAAATTTTTTTTTAAGCCCCTAAATTTGCCAAAAAAAAATTTTAGCTGGAAATTTTTAAAAACCATCTACATGCCCCTAAATCTCAGGGCCGGCCCTGCATAGAGTCAAATCAACATATTTTGAGTCAATACTCACGATCCAAAATATGGAGTGATTAAATGATGAGAGATATGAGAGCAATTCTAATATGATATACTTGCACGAAACAAAAAATACGATGGTTTCGAGCTTTTGACGAATTGGGAGGTAAACATCAATGAGGCCAAAGGGACCTGGTTAGAAAATTCACTTAGATAATGAAAAATACAAAAACATTTGTCTTTTAAGAAAGACCATCATTTTCGGTATTCGGACTAAGGAGTAGGGAAACAAATACATGGATCGCTTTCCAACACCATAATAGTTATGAATCGAAACACATATGTAGATAAGAAGTGAATTATGTAAGCAAATCGTTAGCAAGATAGATTGAACTTATAACAGCTTTATTAGTTCACCAAGCTTTATTTAAATGCAAAAAAAAAACAAGAAAGAAAGAAGCTCTGGTCTGGATGTCCTTTCCTTTGAGAGAACTAAACATTTTTATATTCCATGCTATTTTGCTAAGGAAATTAGTTTACATGAGCTTGAGTTTGATTTCATTGAAATGGGCTTCTAATCAATTATTGCATGCACCTATACGAGTTAGACTCAGATTTGATTTGGTTAATAGTTTTTTTGGTAAAATTTGGTTAATAGTTTTCATTCATATACTTGTTACAACAAAAATAATCAAATCCGAAACTGGAAATAAGAAATCTAACATGAATCATCAATCGTATAAACTCAAACCCTCAAGTGGGGTTTTATAAAACTAAAGGACAATCACGTCGAAACAATAATCATAGTTTTCACAAATTCAGAATAGTACATATTAAACAAGCATCATTGATATAATAGAGACAAACCATATTGGCAAAAAAGAAAATTTTATTAATCAAGAAATATTACAAGTTACTTAAGCATCCATAACATAGCATAGAAATAGAAATAGAAATAAAATGGGATAATTAATTGCGTTTTCTTGAAATAGAGCTTTCACTCGGCCTTCTCCGCTTTGGTTTCTTTCTTCTCTTCTTTCTTTTCTTCTTTCTTTTCTTCTTTCTTCTCAGGTTTCTTCTCCTCTTTTTTCTTCTCTTCCTTTGGTTTTGAATCTACAGCTTTTGGTTTGCCCTGCTTTGGTTTCATGAAGCAGAAGCAAGAGCAGCATGGACACTGGAACAAGAACTTCATTTCTCTCTCTCTCTCTCTCTCTCTCTCTCTCTCTCTCTCTCTCTCTCTCACTTATCACCTTCTCTCTACCTTACAATCTCACACACACATTCTACATTCCTTACCTAAAAACTAAAGCTTTAATGAAAGTAGAGCATTGATTGGGCCTTTTTTTGTTGCTTGTTACTGTACTTTTTTGACATTTCTCTAACAATTCTGTCTTTTTCTTCTCGTCTAATAATGATACTTCTTTCATTGGTCCCACTCCAACCAATTCTCTTTATATTTTCAATCATGTTTCCTAAGCTCAGCTGGAGTGATAGTGTCCTGAGTCATAAAGGTGGCCAATTTCTTTTAGAAGTTAGTGACTACTAAATCAAATAACTCTTTAATAGCTTTCTCACTCATTCACATGCACGATCACTGATATTTACAGTTTGAGCTTTGGTTTTGGTGGAGATGAGCAAATCATATTTAGGACCAAGTGACCAACCATTAGGTAACAAGTTGTTCTCTCAATAAACTCGATCTTTGTATAACACAGAATCGTTCATTTCGATTATCGTTTGTTGAAGGAAATAATAAAAGGGAAGGGAATGACAATGTACCGTATAAATGTCTTGCGGAGTAAATTGTCGGTTCTTTTTCGTATAATCATGCACATGCATAAATAACTACTCTTAAGAATGATAATGAAGTGGAAGAAAATAGTATTGATCTTTATCATAATTTGAAAAATAGTTCATATATTATCTTGGATCTTTGTGACATATGGTTGGATTCCACTACAGTCTCTTTCAAATCAAGTGGATGGCCGCCCTATTCTTATATCTTTTTGTGGGACCTTGCAAAGGATTTCTCAGTAAAATCTAGTAATTAATTAATCAGTTGCATTACCTTATACTATGATACTCAAAATCGCACTTTATACTAGGTTGGCAGTCGTTACTTGTTAGTCGTCTTAAACTCGTTATTAGACTCGTATCCGTCTTAAAAATTCAAGTACTCATGAATGTTGTTAAGGTAAGTAACAAGTCTACAATTTTCATTACTTACAAGACCAAGTCAAATATCACGTATCATTATTATTTTTAGTACTTGACTCATTACGCCACGTTACTTGCCTTATTATTTGCTATTTATTACATGATCTATTAAATACTTGTTTATATTTGGGTTTTTTTTACTTGCATTTAGGATTGGACACAAATATTCATTACTCTTCTTATACTTACTACTTATTTCGTATATGTCTTGATTTATAAATATTCGTCGTCATCTAGTTAAGTATTATATAGTAGCAAATATTAAAAATTTAACTATATGATTTGTTACTACATGTTATTGTTTAGAGAAGACATTTTTGTTTTAATATCGATATATTCATATATTTTTTATTTGTGTTCTTTATAATATGAACAAATATTTCGGTTAAAGTAATTAAGATGTTATGTTAAGTAGAATAAATAAAACAAACTTTTATGTCTATTCCTAATAGATTATTATTTAGTAAGTAGTGTTTAAATATTCCGAAAAACTCGTAAATAGTTCACAAATACTAGTAAATAGTAAGTAAAATAGCGGGTCAAATAATTTGCAAGTAATTCATTTTTGATCAAGTACTCGAAATAGCAAGTACTCGTTTTTAACAAGTCAAGTACAAGTCGAAAATTTTATTACTCGTACAAAGTAAGTCAAGTCGCAAGTACACGCAAAATAACGAGTACTCGCCTTGTGCCGAGCCCTATACACCGTTTAGGTGTTTTGTGGATATTTGAATTCTAATGGTATTGCACAGCAATATGGGCTGGGCTTAGCGCTGCAAGCATCATATCATCTCATGATCTCAGTGGTTCAAATCGTTAACTGTAATGGCGAGGTTGAATTCTATAGTATTATGTTTGTCAGGTTTATGGATTTACAATTCAAAGTTAATTAACAAAGACTGAAATAACAACACATGTTTTTTAGTCTTTATATATGATATTAATTTACAATTTCGATGTGAGAAGATTTCTAATAGAAACATCTAAACATGTCTTATTGTGGAGTCATCTTGGTTTCATATTCTGCACATGTCTTATTGTGGAGTCATCTTGGTTTCATATTCTGCGGTTTAGCTTATTACATGCTTATTGGTAGATTTAACAGTGTAACATACTTCACATAAAAAAATATAGCATTAGTAGCTCTGCTGAGGTACTAGGAAACCTTTCAAGGGAACTACGTCTCAAGATCTCATATTCGAATCTCGCTGATGAGGAAGGGAGCACATTACTAACATGTTACCTCGAGATTGTGAAGGGATTACAGACCTAAAATTCTATTTACTAACAAATAAATAATGTAGAACATTTAAGTCTTTTTAATAAACGATATTGTAATAGAAACCCAATATTTATATTTGGTGATGAGAGGAAATAAGAAAAATTGTATTTACTTTTCCAAAAAAAATGTTTGTGTAATGTTGGTTTCTCATTCAGAGCTATCTCGCAAAAAATAATTATATATATCTGAACACAGAGAAAGTCTAGAAAGAGAAAGTAGATCCGATCTTGGGTCTGGCGTACGGCCGGCGCGTGAGCGAGCGTGTCGTCGCTGGAGCCCTTCGCTCTTCCGTTGAAAAGTTCCCTTGCTTCTCCTACGCGTCCTCTCCCTATCGCCTTGTCGGAGCTCGGGTCCAGGCCTCCTTCGTCGTCGTCACATCGGGGAGTGAACCGGCATCACTGGTGACGCTGCGTCTGGAGTAACGACGCGATCGTACGGAGGGTTGGTGGGGTGAAGTCGGCTTGTTAGATTAGGTTTCGTTTCCGGGAGATGGAGGCTTCTACAGATCCATCGCCGCCGGCTTTGTTTCCAGAAGGTGGAGGCTTCCTCAGCTCTGCTTTCGCCGGCTTTAGTCTCAGGGGGGTGAAGGTGTTCTTTGCCTTGCATCACCGGCTCTTGGTTCCCTAGTTACGTTTTAGGGTTTTTTATTTTTGGTTTTGCGATTTCGGATTGGTTTTGATGGAGGAGCTCGCGTCGGAGGACGATTGACGCTCTCCGGTGGTATTTGGTGATGGTTTGAGCGAAGCCTTCTTCTCGGTGTTGGTGATTAATGGTGGCGGATGAGATCTCGTCCTTGCTATTGATGCTCTCTGATAATAGAATCTCCGGTTTTGAAGGCGTTTGCGGTGAAGATGATGTGGAGCTGGCGAGCTCTGGTGTGTACCGGTGGATCGATCGATGGATGTTTCACCGGGGGTTTTGCTTGATGCGGGGGGTCGTTGTGGCTCGTAGCGGTGGTTCACGGGAGCGGCGGCACCCTTTTCAGTTTCTAGGGTTTCTTTAGTTGGGTTTTTGGGCTTTTGTTTGTGTTTTTAGGTTGTCCTTAGTGGCTGTATCTTGTATCTGTTGAGCTTGTACGAGTAATTAATGAAATTATCGATGGAAAAAAAAAATGTTGGTTTCTCAGTAGTTGTTCAATTTGGAACTCCGTCAATTTAGACACAAGACGGGATCTAATTGAAACGTTGAAAAGACGGACAAGCTTGGTCTATCTTTTTCTGCTTTCTTATTAATATGGGTCTGTTGTTCCCCAAAAAAAAAGGTCTGTTGTTCTTCTACGACACCAAATAGAAATCTCACAAGCAGTACCGTCTCAAATTATTAATGGGCTCTGTTCAAAAAAATATTAACAGTATATTTAATGATACAAGTAGACTCGAACCCGCACATCCGTGCGGGTGTTGTATCAATTTAGTAATAAATTTAAATTTGCATAAAAATAAATAATTGTGTTATCTAAACTAAAATTAATATTTATATTTGAATATCATATTTTGAAATAAAAATTACTTTTAGAGCATTTTTATTTTATATTTATATTTGCATAAAATTTTATAAATATTTTCATGTTTGCTGATATATACTTATTAGTTGATATTAATATCATTTAAATATTATAATATTGAGATATATTTACAATTAAGTAAACATAGAGGTACAAAGTATATGAAGTTAATGAGACTAAATAAAGTTTTAGAGATATTTATATTTCACTTTTATACATCTAAACTATTAAAACAGGAGTACATTTTGTACTTCCCCTTAGTTTTCCTCAATAATTACCACAAAATGCCACTGACATTAAACTCGCCGTTTTATGTTTTACTAAACCAAGAAACACGTTCTGAGAACAAACCGAGCAACCCGTTTCCTTAATTATTAAACCATAAAATTATAAAACTCATTACTAAACCACATTCTACTACTTTCATACATATCATTATATATATCTATACTATTAAAGCAGGATCCTATTGTCATAATTACCTTAGGGGCATGTTTTCTTCACTAACATTGCATGTTTCATTAAGGGCAATTAAGTAATATTAATAACAAATCTATATTGGGTCATTATTTTTGGATCCAGCCCAAATCAAATCTCTCTTGGGCCATTTGGGCCTATTAAAAAATCAGATTCAATTCTCACCTTTTTTTTTTCTTTGGATCATTGAGTCCAAGTTTAAATAATTTTTTTAATACTATTCTTAATTATTATTTTTTTCTTTTCTTAATATAATTTAAGCATTCATAAAAATAATTAAATTTTTTTATTGAAAAGTATAAATCTTTATTAAAAGTATATAATTTTTTAATTAAAATATTAACCCCATAATAAAATTAATTTATCAGAATTATACCAACTTAATTCATTAAAAAAATCTATACTATTAAAGCAGGATCCTATTGTCATAATTACCTTAGGGGCATGTTTTCTTCACTAACATTGCATGTTTCATTAAGGGCAATTAAGTAATATTAATAACAAATCTATATTGGGTCATTATTTTTGGATCCAGCCCAAATCAAATCTCTCTTGGGCCATTTGGGCCTATTAAAAAATCAGATTCAATTCTCACCTTTTTTTTTTCTTTGGATCATTGAGTCCAAGTTCAAATAATTTTTTTAATACTATTCTTAATTATTATTTTTTTCTTTTCTTAATATAATTTAAGCATTCATAAAAATAATTAAATTTTTTTATTGAAAAGTATAAATCTTTATTAAAAGTATATAATTTTTTAATTAAAATATTAACCACATAATAAAATTAATTTATCAGAATTATACCAACTTAATTCATTAAAAAAATAAAGTTTAATTTTTTAACATAAATAGTCATTTAAAATGAAATACGATAAATAAAGATAAAATTTTTAAGTCTTTTATAAAATAAAACACAAATATATGAAAATGTGACATTTACTAAATATTTGTCAATTGAAAAAAAAAATAATAATAAACCCGCGCTTTGAAAGCGCGGGTCAAAATCTAGTATACTATTAAATCAGGATCCTATTTTCCTTTTTACCTTAACATGCTCTTTCTTTACTAATATTGCATGTTTCATTAAGCGCAATCAAATAATATTAATAACACATCTATATTGGATTATTTTTTCAGATCCAACCCACTATCCACATCAGATCTCTCTTGGGCCATTTGGGCCGATTAAGAAATCATATCCAATTCTCACTTTTTTTTTCTTTTGGGCCATTGAATCCAAGTTCAAATAATTTTTTTCAACCATTCTTAATTATTTTTTTTTCTTAATATAATTTAAGCATTCATAAAAAAATTTGAATTTTTTCATTGAAAAGTATAAATCTGTATTAAAAGTATATAATTTTTTTATTAAAAATATTAACCACATAATAAAATTAATTTATCAGAGTTATACCAACTTAATTCATTAAAGAAATAAAGTTTAATTTTTTAAACATAAATAGTCATTTAAAATGAAACACGATAAAAAAAGATAAAAAGTTTAAGTCTTTTATAAAATAAAACACAAATATATGAAATATGGCATTTACTAAATATTTTTCAATTGAAAAAAAAAATGAATCCGCGCTTTGAAAGCGCGGGTCAAAATCTAGTTTTAGTTTAAAAAAGTAGTAAATGAATAAGTATATGAATCATATAAATATGTATATGTATAATAAATCGATTATCAAATCTAGCCAATATATTTTAGAATCAAATTAAATTAAAAAAAAATAAACTTTCTATTAAATATGATGAATAGGGAAGTTGTTTAGATTTGTTAACCACGTAATATGGTTTCATTGTTTTTTTTTTTGACGTCGAACGGCCATTCTATTACTCAAGCTTGAAGTGGTCTGGGTAACCAGACCGGAATAGAACAACCAATGAAAAGTAACTCTCTACGAAAGGTCCTAGCAGTCTTAGCCAAAAAATCAGCAAACAGATTGCGCACTCGTGGCACATAGGTTATTTTGAAGTCCGGGAAGCAAATCTGCAGCGTTTCTATCTTCTCCAGTTCTGTCGCAAAGCTTGGCCACACATGAGGTTCCTTTATCATTGAAATCAGCTCCTTGCAGTCTGTTCCAAAGCTCTGGCATGGCGAGTGTTGAAGCATATTCTCCATCGCCCAACGCAGTGCTTCTACCTCCGAATGCAAAGCTGATTCACATCGAATGAAATTCCGTGTTCCCATAAGTTGTGTGTTCTCCCCGCTATCCATCCAGACCCATCCACATCCACTAAAGCGATCTGAAGCTGTCCAAGATCCATCTAGTAGACAAATATTACCCAAGCTTAAGAATTGGTTTTCCTCATTGCTGATGGCCTGAACTACTGGCGATATCATCTCGTTTGCATTGAACCAGGCTTGACATTCACTTTCTGCATATCGAACTATTTCCAAGGGGTCTCTATCTATTCCCCTAAAAAGTTTGTCATTACGAGCCTTCCAAATATACCATATTAGCCAGGGATAAGGATCCCTGTCTTGGTCTGGCGCTAAGATTTCATTCTTCCTCCAGAATAGGTAGTCCATGTTTGTGTAGATGCTTGCCACTGGGAATATACCTGGGCTCGTAGGAGTTGCTGATAAGGACCACACTTGGAGAGCCGGAGGGCATTCAAATATTGCATGTGTTACAGATTCCTCTAGTTCTCCACACCTTGGGCAATAATTATCGCACCTCATATTCCGCCTTGCGAGATTCCTCGTTACTGCCACCTGACCCGTTATCAATTGCCATATAAGATGGCACATCTTTCTTGGCGCTTTCAACTTCCAAGCAAAGGCTTGGAGTTTAGTAATACTTGGTTCCAGTATTTTCTTTTCCTCTTCTGGCTTCATCAGATTTCGAGCAACCCAGTATCCAGATTTAACAGTGTATTGGCCATTCTTCGTGTAGTTCCAGCAGAAGGTATCACGGCTAATAGGAAGGATATGTTAATATTAATTTTGTTTATTAGGCTACTAATTAGATGGTCTAGCTATAACTTTCTTATAGTAGATAAAATTGTACTTCTCTTTTAATAGTATTGATAGAGTAAGTTTAAAAGTTTATAGCTCTATTTATATATATTTGACGTCTCTTTTAAATTTATAAATTCTAAATTAATATTATATTAATATTATATCTAAAATTTTGAAGTTTTAAACCATAGTTTATATATTTATTTTTAAAAAGTTCTAGATTTTTAATTTTTTTAGATTCGAGCTCTACTCTACCGCTCCACTTGCACATGCTATTAGACGTCCTGCTCACAAGATTTCTCTAGTTACACGAGTTTTATAGATACATGTATGATGTATTCTATGTATTGTTTTATATCATATTTCTCTGAAGTCTTTCTAATACTATAGCCAAAACCAGATTATAACTATGTAATAGGTACAGGTTGACTAGTTAAGTGCACCAGACAAATAGATGACAAAGAAGGGTGAGTAAAACTAATTAAACATACACTAATTAAAAAAAAAAATAGTGACTGAGGTGAGTTCCGATAGATTCGAGGTTCGATCGTAGAGATTAGAGAAGACTTGAAAAACAAACAAAGTAGGAGGCCGATAGGTGTACGATTCGAGACTTCACGTGATTTGCGGTGTGTGAGCAGTTGACTATACAATCCATTATCAAAAGACACCACTCACTCTCGATTCTCCCAAACTTAACTCACATAATATTATATGAATATAAAATGAACGCTAAATAAATCTCTAAACTAATAATACATTTTTAGAACATCTCTGATCAATATTCTATTTTCCCCTTTATACAAATATAGAGTAAAACTCACTCCAATAGTATGCTATATCTTGCACCAAATATAGAGGAATGAACAGTAATACGCTAAATATAGAGTAATACTATTCTTTTACTCTATTTTTAGAGTGAAACTTTTCCTTTACAAAATGATCATTTATGTTTATATGATTAATTTTTTACTAAAATAAAATTATATAGTATTCAAATACTATATTTAGTATATCATTTGTTTATAATGATGTGTTGTGATAAAATTTCAATTTTAAAAGAATCATTTAGTTATATAAATAGTATAGTATATTTTATAAAATAAAATAAATGAGTGAAATTTTAATATTTTAAAATTTAAAGATTGTATAATAAACTAATAAATAAATAGAAAATAATATACTTGGAATATTTTTTTTAGTATAAAATAGAAATAACCATCGGAGCAAAACCGTCTTCAATATTTAGAGTATTCTATTTTGGAATAACAAATAGAAGTAACCCTTGTAGATGGTCTTAAAAATAGCATTCAAAAAAAAAATTATAATAAAAATAGCTTTCAAAAAACAATCTTCAAAAAAAATACTTTTTTAAAAGAAAGATAAAATAATTTATTTCATCAAAACTGAGATACAAAATAATTCGTCCTTCAAGTTATATATTAAAACTTCTGTCACTAACATAATAAATCATTTCAAAATTCATTATTAATTTTTTTATCATTTAAGAAAATATATAATATATCCATTTCATTATTCTAACACATTAATACCCAGGTTCTAAAACTAGGCCGCTTGGCCGATTCGGCGTCCGAAAATCGCTCGTCCCATACTAACAATCTCAAAACCCATAATACAGTGCCCAATCGTGACGTGCCCAATCGTGACGCGTTGAAGTGATTCAGTTGTGTTATGCGGCAACATGTAAAACCCTTAGCTTTGTTGGTTTTAAAGACTAAATCAAGTGTTTCTTTTTAGATTTGTCAAAAGTCGTGAAAAACAAGTAAAAATTAACAATCGTGAAAAAGATGAAACAACAAAATTTGGATTTGAAGATCGACTATCGCTATGCAGAAGAAGACATGATTTTAGGTAATTTTGTGTCACTATTGATAGAGTGCGAAAATAAACAAAAATGTTGTCAATCTCCTTCGAACCCGTAACCGATAAGAGATTCAGCTTGCTAACAAATGACTAGACTAAGTAACAATTGATTCTTAGTTCTACGTGTACAAATATATATAAGAAAACAAATTAAAAAAAAAAACTTAAAACTAATTACTGATTATTCTTCGATTAATTTTCGATTTTGTCATTTGGCGCTAGGTCTGGATGCAATTTCTAACATGGATTAATGCTAAGTGATCCAGTTATAATAATAACCTACGCATCAAATCAAAAGAGAACCACATTGAAACCAAAACAAATTTAAATCACTTCATTACCAATTGCAATTTAAGCTAACGAATTCTCAACCCAAGAAGTTTAAGGAGCTCAACACCAACCAGAGCACTTTCAAGGCAACCAACATCAAAAACAAAACAGCAGTAAAAAAATGAAAAAATCTAACAAGAACCAGGTAGAGTTTATTTTACACATTTATGTTTCCTCGTGTATCATACCATGTCTGCAACATATGTTCACCACCATATCTACAACCAATCATTAAATATATATAAAAAAACTGAATCAACTATTTAAGAATGAAGTACAAGATTTTTATATTCATATCAGAGTATAAATTTCTAATAAGCATTTTAAGTATTAAAAAGTTATATGAAAAATATTGGAAATATATAAACCGAATATAAAGAATATTATAGTCCAAATCTATATTTTCAAAATCTAATAATACATTCAAAACAAAACAAAAAAAATCTTAAAAATCATAAAAAAAATATTAACAAAAAATGTCTACAATTCGGTTATGTTTCCAAATAATACATTTTAACGTGTATGCAGTTTCCTAATATTCCATTTACTGAATGCAAAAACAAATAATCCATATGTTATTAGTTATACAAATCTTTTCAAAACACTAATATTTTCATAATATTCTCATATAAAATATTGGAGAATCCTACAAATATTGATATTAACTAGCCAAACATAAATTGTTAATGCAAAAACAAATAATCCATATGTTATTAGTTATACAAATCTTTTCAAATCACTAGTATTTTCATAATATTCTAATAAAATATTGGAGAATCCTAAAAATATTGATATTAACTAACCAAACATAAATTGTTTGCTTCTATGTTTTAAATTCTGAAAGTCTTTCGTGTGTATATATATTCATCGCAATCTAATATATTCCTACAATCTAAACTCTAAAATGTTTTTAAATATATTTTTCTTAAAAACGTAAAATCTTTTAAAACTGTATGGTGTATACATTTAAGTTGCTTCATTCATGGAAGCAACATGCAAATTATGGAAGGGATTTTCTAAAGTTGATTTTAATCGATGAAACTGTAAATAAATTTTCAGTATTATTTTATGTTCTGAAACTTTACAATAATATCAAATTTTCTGAAAAAGAAAAAAAAAATAGTAACCATTGCCATGTTAATTACATATATTACAGTTGTTTTGAGTCATCCGTTATGATGGTTAGATTTCGGGTCCGGCGCAATTGATCTATTAAAAAATGGCGAATGATTGAAAACAACAACAATATATATAACCAACATTATATTGAAACATTTCAAAACAATAACCGATTTTGAATTTGCATATATAAAAATTATATATAACCAACATTATATATGTACTTTGGTGAAGTCTAGTTAGAACTTGATTGTTTTTAGTTTTTGAAGTGGTTTATGGTTTTTGTTTTTGAAAAACTATTTTTTTTTTGCCAATCAAGATTTTAGAAAAAAATGATTCCATAAAAAGTAGGGAAACTAGTTTTTCAAATAATTAATTAATTCCACACAAAAACCAAAAACTATGTTTTCTTAGATTTTGGCCAACGATAGTTTTTTTAAATTTATTATTTTCTTTTAAAATTTTATATTTTATATTTTTCCTTTTAAAATTTGTTCTATGTTTATCTTCTTTCTCTCAATTCCCACATGTTTGTTTAACTATGCTACCAATTAAACTCTGAAATAAAGTATTAGAACTAAAAATAAATTATAAATTATTCAGCATGACAAATGGTGGATGATTACATTCATATAGTTTTGATTTAAAATTTAAATTATTGGAGTTTTGTTTAGCTAAATTAGTTTTATAATTATTTAATTAATACTTCCTACTTTATACTATAAAATCTGTAATAAAATTTACTAAAACTATTGGTTATATCTACTATGCATTTATTAAATGGTCATTTTATTTTTTATTTAAATTCTAGTTTTTTGTCGAAAATCTTCTTTAAAAAAACTTACCATTTTGAAAAATATTTTTTTTTTATAAAATACAATAACTTTTTTAGAGAATTAAATTTACATTTTAGATTTTAGATATTGTGATATTTGAATTGCGTAAATTTTATTTAATTTACCATATTTTAAAAATATAACTAATTTCAGTTTGTTTTAAAATATCAGCTATTAATTGTGTATTGTTCTAGAGAGACAAAATTAAAGTTTTTCAAAATTTAGCTATTATTTTTTATTTTATAATATATATTTTAAAAAACTTTAAATATAAATTTATGCATTTTAGTGATAAAATAAAACATTATTATTTTTTAATTGTTTCGAGAAAAATAATTTTATATTTATAAAACATTTTCGATTAGAAAACAAAAACCAAAATCTAATGTTACCGTTCAAACTTTTGAAAAACTAAAATCTACGGAAAAACTAAAAACTAAAACCAAAATCTAAAAACTAAAAACCAAAATCCAAAAACCAAAAACTAAAATCTAAAAACTGTGCAAACAATCATCACCTTAATCTTATTCCTAAATGTTAATCCCACCTATTCTCCTAAATATTAAACTTTAATCATTAAATCCAAATTTAAATATTTTATAGTTTTAATTAAGTTATAGTAAATGCTATATATATATATATAGTGTTGTAGTAGAAAATTCGGTTGTACCACTAGAATCACAGTGACAAAACTATTAACCATAAATAATTATCAGTACTAAGTTCATAATTTACATGTAACTATTGGATTAAGTACTTCGACATATAATTACCATCAAGAGTCTCTTTTTAATTTTCTCATTATATATTATTCAATATTATTCTTACTGTTAGCACTTTGCATTGCATGGTTGTATCAATATCAGTTTTTTCATCTTTTAAAATAGCGTGTAATTAAACACAGACAGCATAACAGGGTTAGTGGGCACATCATCAATCAAGGACCTTTTGTATATAAATTGTCCCCATGTATTCACAAGGTACTTTTTCGAGACCATAACAATTGTTTGTAGGTTGTCAATAAAGAAAGATTTTAAAGAAAAAAACAAAAAAGAGAGTTCTTTTAAAATAAAAAGCCCAAAAAAACTATCATTAAGTCACATGGGACCCGTGATCTGGCCTTTTCTAAGAATCTCAACCGTTCCACCTCTTTCACGGCATCGAACCCGTGACGTCGGGACTGAAAGTCCAAACTGAACCCACAAGGTTCAAAGGAAGGTCACTCTCTTCGGGCCACGTGCACCGTAAATAGCCATGATGCGTCACGACTTTCACGGGAGGTTCGATTACTATATATGTCAATGAAACATTTTTTTTTTTTTTTCCTGATTAAAAATTTGTGTAAATATTTTTATGACTAAGAGGTTCTACACTTATGAATGTTTATATCTCCCAAAGAGAAACTCAAATCATGTCATTTAATTATTTTGAAAAAGAAAACTACATCTAACGTGAATCAAATCTTGTGAAAAAGAAAGAGAAAAAATTAGTGACCACCGAAAATTTTACAAGAGCAATTCATCGTTATCAGATACTCTTTCCATTTTATTTTAATTATTTTAGATTTATGCATTCAGATTTAAAAAATATTTAGTTCTATATATTTTATAAATAAAAATATTATTACATAGAACTAACTACATTTTAAAATGTAAAAAAAATTATATAATATAAAATAATAAATTTGATTAAAATTCTAAAACGACTTTTATCTTGACAACTAAAATTACTTTACAAAGGAATATGTTATTATGGATATCAATGCTTAAATTTCTACTTTTAGAGAAAAGTCATGTTGGTATTGATTTTGGGGGCAACGCATTGACAATATGAGTTATTACTTATTAGCTTCATCATTAGATATTCGGATTAACTCGGAACGATCCCTTAATCTTTTGTCAATTATTTTCCTTAATGCGACAAACTATAGAAGAAAACGAAAGCATCTAAGAAAAGTTTTTGACCTAACTACATACTTTTGTTGACTTTGTTCCAACTAGAAATTTAGTTTGGTTCACACTAATTTGTCATAAGAAAATAGATTTGAAGCAAACGACAACATTTTGTCTGCATATGTCTATGATAATTTCGAGAAACTTAATGTTTTTAGTTTTTACTCAACGGAGGTTAGTTAAAATAACATTATCTTTGAACCAATTTTAAAAAGTAAAATATTAAAAGGAAAAAAAAAACAAATTACAGTCAAACTGTGTGAGCCATTATTATTTCTAGAATATAGTATAAACTTGTGAGCTGTAATAAATAGCTGTGCAGGATTTTGTCCACAGAAATTAAATAGTAAATTTAATTGACGATTATAATTTGTAAAATAAAAAAAAAAAAAACTAGGAGAAGTGCACACAAGACATTTGAGACAAGACCTGTCACGGACAAAAGCTAATTAGCAACTCTCACTGTTCTTGAGAAAACGAAACAACTCTCCCTTTTCTTCGAGAAAATCTTCTTCAATCGTCTTTTCTCCAATCAGTTTCGAAATTAACACATTGACAAAATTTGAAACCCCAACAACTCTCTGTTTCGCTTTTAGACTGTTCCTGTCTCGCCTCGAAAAAGACCTGCACTTCACATCCCACACACTATAAACCCTCCGAACAAAAGTCTTCGGCATCAATAGTTTCCCTGAAGAAAAAAAGATCATTCATTGTCTCAGTGGCGTCTGTGAACTCGAAAGCTCTTAGCTTTATCTCGAAAAGCTTTGCAATTTAGGGTTTAGGGTTGGCCAAATTGCTTAAACGGTATTTACTTTACTCTTTTGACTTATTTAAAGTTTAAAAGTTTGTTTCTTTGCTTAAGTTACAAGTCTTGGAGAAGACTTGGGATGTGAGCAGTTTTAGTTACAACTTACAAGTCTTGTTGTCTGTTTAGTTTCTTCTCATACTCTCTTTTCTTGGGATTAGGTTTCAGGAAGATACGTTTTGCTCTTCTCAATTCGCTTTCACAATGTTGCTTCAATCACAAGTTGTGGAAGCTCTACTCTTTTTGGGACATGAGCATGTGACTCTCTGAGTCTTCTTCTTCTTCTTCTTCTTCAAGAGCCCTTAACTCTAGAGAAGACTCTTGTCTCTGTTGGTTTAAGTCATGGTGATCATTCTCCTATTGCTAGTCTTCTTTCTTGGTTCATCTCTGAGCCAACCAACGCTCACATGTCACCCCAGCGACTTATCTGCCCTCAGGGAGTTCGCGGGAGCGTTGAAGAACATGTCCGTTACTGAATCTTGGCTAAACGATTCAAGCTGTTGTGAGTGGGGTGGTGTTGTCTGTGATGATGTTTCTAGTCGAGTTACAAAGCTGGTTCTGTCTGAAAAGGGCTTGGAAGGTGAAGTTTCGAGTTCTTTAAGCGAGCTGAGTGAGCTGAGACTACTTGATCTCTCTCGTAACCACCTCAAAGGCGAATTGCCGTCAGAGTTCTCCAAGCTGCAGCAGCTTCAAGTTCTTGACTTGAGCCATAATATGCTTACCGGGAATCTATCCAATCTCGGAGTGTTCCCTCGTCTTGTGATGCTTAACGTAAGCAACAACTTGTTGGAAGGCGAGATTCATCCTCAGAAGCTGAGTAACCTCACTGCTCTCAAGTCTCTCTTGATATCCGAGAACAGGTTCTCCGGTGAGATACCAGATGTCTTTGGTAACCTCACTCACCTTGAGCATCTCGACCTAAGCTCCAACAAGTTTTCTGGACATTTTCCTTCAAGTTTATCTCAATGCTCCAAACTCAAGGTTCTTGATCTTAGGAACAACTCGTTAACCGGTTCTGTCGATCTCAACTTCACTGTATTTCAAGATCTCTGCGTTCTTGATCTCGCTAGCAATCACTTCTCCGGACCTCTTCCCGATTCTCTCGGCCGTTGCTCCAATATGAAGATCTTAAGCTTAGCCAAAAACGGGTTCACCGGTAAAATCCCCAACACGTTCAAGAATTTAAAGTCTCTTTTGTTCCTCTCCTTATCCAACAACAGCTTTGTGAACTTGTCAGAAGCAATGAGAGTGCTGCAGCATTGCGGAAACCTCTCTACTCTCATCCTCTCAAAGAACTTTATCCAAGAGGAAGTTCCTAGAGATGTCACCGGCTTCGACAACCTCACCATCTTATCCCTCGGAAACTGCGGTCTCAGAGGTCACATTCCGAGCTGGCTGCTGAGCTGCAAGAAGCTCCAGGTTCTTGATCTCTCTTGGAACCACTTCTACGGAGCCATCCCTCAGTGGATCGGTCAGATGGAGAGTCTCTTCTACATAGACTTCTCCAACAACACATTAACCGGAACAATCCCTGTGGCCTTAACCAATCTCAAGAGTTTAATTCATCTAAACTGCAACGACTCTCAGATGATAGACTCTTCAGGGATCCCTCTCTACGTGAAGAGAAACAAAAGCTCTCACGGTCTTCCTTACAACCAAGTCTCGAGATTCCCTCCGTCTCTCTACTTAAACAATAACAGACTCAACGGCACGATCTTGCGTGAGATCGGACGGTTGAAAGAGCTTCACATGCTGGATTTGAGCAGGAACAACTTCACCAGGGAGATACCTGACTCCATCTCCGGTCTCGACAACCTGGAGCTTCTTGATTTGTCTTACAATCATCTCAACGGCTCCATTCCTCTCTCCTTTCAAAGCCTCACTTTCTTGTCGAGGTTCAGCGTTGCTTATAACCGTCTCGCCGGCCCCATTCCTTCCGGTGGTCAGTTCTACAGCTTCCCTCACTCGAGCTTTGAAGGAAACTTAGGACTCTGCCGCGCCATCGACTCCCCTTGCGATGTTCTCATGAGTAACATCTTGAAACCTAAAGGCGGTACTTCTTCTTCGCGTGGGAATGGAAAGTTCGGGAGAAGCAGCATTGTTGTATTGACTATAAGTCTTGCCGTGGGGATCACTCTTCTTCTCGCTGCTATTCTCCTAAGACTCTCAAGAAAAGAGGCTGATGATAATGATAGAGTCACCGACGTTGACGAGGAAGCTCCTAAAGCTCCCACGTCGTCGAAGATAGTTCTCTTCCATAGCTGTGGATGCAAAGACCTGAGCGTAGCGGATCTTCTCAAGTCTACAAACGGTTTCAGCCAAGCCAACATCATCGGATGCGGCGGGTTTGGTCTTGTCTACAAGGCCAATCTACCCGACGGCTCGAAAGCAGCTGTCAAGAGGCTTTCAGGCGACTGCGGGCAGATGGAACGCGAGTTCCAAGCCGAAGTCGAAGCGTTGTCTCGAGCTGAACACAAGAATCTCGTCTCTCTCCAAGGCTACTGCAAGCACGGGAACGATAGGCTCCTCATCTACTCGTTTATGGAGAACGGGAGCTTGGACTATTGGCTCCACGAGCGTGTCGATGCAAACGCCTCTCTCAAGTGGGACGTGAGGTTGAAGATAGCTAAAGGAGCGGCGCGTGGGCTTGCTTACTTGCATAAAGACTGTGAGCCTAACGTTATCCACAGAGACGTGAAGTCGTCTAATATTTTATTAGACGAGAGCTTCGAAGCTCATCTTGCGGATTTCGGGTTAGCTAGGCTGCTTAGGCCTTACGATACTCACGTGACGACTGATTTGGTGGGGACGTTGGGGTATATTCCTCCAGAGTATAGCCAGTCTTTGATAGCCACGTGTAGAGGAGATGTTTATAGTTTTGGTGTGGTGCTTTTGGAGCTTGTTACGGGTAGGAGGCCGGTGGAAGTGTGTAAAGGGAAGAGCTGTAGAGATTTGGTGTCTAGGGTGTTTCAGATGAAGGCTGAGAAGCGTGAGGCTGAGCTTATCGATGCGACGATGCGCGATAATGTGGAGGAGAAGGAGGTTTTGGAGATGTTGGAGATTGCGTGCAGATGCATTGATCGTGACCCTAGAAGGAGACCGTTGATTGAAGAGGTTGTTGCTTGGCTTGAAAATGTTCCAGTAGAGTCTGTTAAACAACAGTGTTAATCCTTTTTAAGGATCTTTGTTAGTTCTTTAATGTAGATCACTGGTTTTGGTTAGAGAAACTTGAGGTATACATGTAAAGCTATGAACTTTTGTTGATCCAACTAGACCTAGACACATTTATCCGGAACCAAAAAACCGAGGTTCGGTTTGGGTTTGGATTCTATTAGCTATCCGAGTGAATTTTGTATAACCAAAAAACTAAAACCGAACCAGAGTTGAATGGATACCCCAAATTTCTATAATATAAAGTTATATACGTATAAATATTAATTATATTTAGTTTTAACATAATCAAATAATTTTAAAATATTAATTATAAAACAAAATATACAAATAACCGAATTACCATAATAACTTTTATCCGAAATATTTCAAATTATCCAAATTTTTATCCAAAAACTTTATTTTTTATATATTTAATCCACAAAATCGAAGTTTCTGATTTTTTTATCTTAAATTAACCGAAAAATCGAAACGAATGAAATTTAAAATTACTTCGAATATTAACCAATTCACAACTTTGTTACCTGAACTAAAGCAAAAACTGAAATGAAGAACTAAAACCGGACTAAATTTTCTAAAAATATCCGAACGGATCCTAAACCGCTATAGCCTCTAGACCCAAACTGAGGATCGAATGCTCATGGGTAGATCCAGCATACAAAGCACAAACTCACCAAGAGAATCAGACTTTTCATGTGACAATCCTTATGATACGTAACAAAGTATCTTAAAACGTTAAAAAGAGTTTTGACATAAAAGCAGATACAATCAGACATATATGTTACAACAGCAACAACAACAACGAGGGAGATGTAAGAAAGAAACAAAGGGACAGTCTTAAACAGATTAAGCTAAAAGCTTTTCGTTATCTTTTTAAATCTGTCTTTTAACATGATTCTTGAACTTGTCAAATCACCTCAAGAACGTCTCCATAACATCAGAGTACATTCCTGCATTGCTTCCGGAGTTGTTCCTAAACTCTAGTGGCTGCTGATCGAGCGAGGTTGATGATGAGGAAGAGTCCATTCTTGCTGGTAATGTATAGCTTCTTCTAAACTTGTTAGGATGACTTTCAAGGCTCAAGAACTCGTTCTGGTTTTCGATATTCATCGGGTTCTGCTCCTGGTTAAACAGAAGTCTACTAGCTTCGTCTGCACGACCAGTCAATGCATTGAACAAAGATAAACCGTTGGGCCATTTGATGTCTTCTTCATGTTCTTCCATTGGAGGAAGCATCTGAGGAGGAGGAGCATTGGTTTCTTGAAGGAAACCATATCTTGTTGATGCAGGTAGAGTTTGGTTCTGATAACCAGGGGAAGGTAACAATGGAGCGTGTGATCCCCAAGCTAAAGGCTGAGACTGAGATTGCTGGTTTGGAACCAAGGATGAGGATGGAGTAGCACCGGTTCGGTTTGAAGAGAAGAGCTGGGAAAGGTAAAAACCGGATCGATAACCGATTGATTCAAACATTTGCCTCATCCTCAACACAACATGAAGATCTTCTGGAATCTGGAGTGAGTAAAGCAATGATTGATCACACCGTATAGCCAAATCAAAAAGCTAATATGAAAATGTAAAATTAAAAGAAAAAAAAACTCACAATCTTGCAAGAACCTAGCTGTAACAAACCATGTCCAGCTTGAATCACAGCAATTGTCTGTTCATTTAAACAAGTGTTAAGGTAAGTTCAAGAACAGTAAATCAAAGTTTGAAAAAATATTTAAAAAACATGTAAAAAGGATGTTTGACTGTTGACCTGTATGCCTGATTCAAATTGGTCTGTCCATTCTGGAGGAAGCTGCAATAAATTTTTGAACAACCAAAAGGTGTAACCATCTTAATCATAAACTTCTCATCTAACCAAAATAAAAATATTTAAAGATCTGTGGAAGATTAAGGAAACTTACAGCATCAAAAGAACTCTGCCAGTAATTAGCAAGATTGGGTTCAGATTCAGATGGTTCTTTGAATACCCACTTGTGACATTTATCAGAAGCAACTTTACCCATCAATCTGCATATATCATGTTAAAGATTCACAATATAATATATATCTTAATGAAAGGTTTGGTAATAATGAAGTGATTAAGGGTGTGTTTATATAATCTAATTATCTTCTCCATAATTATTTATATAACCACCTACCCAGCACCCACCCTTCTCCATAATTATATAACTGAATGGACATCTTGCTGAAAGCTTTTCTGACAAGATCTTCACTTTCAATGTCTGGTTCCAGACAAAGATCTTCACTTCTCCCTCCTCCTCCTCCTCCTCCACAAAACCCATCTTCCCACATCAACATCCTTGAAAATTAAAATCACAACTGTTTCAGAAAGAGATCTTGAGTTGAAACAGAGCAGCCTCTGTTTCTATCAAAAGCAGAGGAAAGATAGAAAGAGACAAAACTCACAAGCTGCCACTTTCATCACCAATCTTGCATCCATTACCACCACGGACCCTCCTGTAACCAGAAAGAGGAACAACAAAAGATAAGAAACATACATAGAGAAAGATTAATGAACAGAGAGACAGGGAGAGATGAGTGTACGGTCGGGGACGAATGGTCCAGAAAACAGAGTAAATCCAGTCTGAGTTAAGACATACGCTCCTAAGTGCTTCGTGAAGTGCCATCATCCCTACAGCATCTTTGCTTCTATCTCCTCCTGAGCCCACCATGTCTCTAACCTCTCTCTTCTCTTTTTTTCTTTTCTTTCTATTTATCTCTCTCTCACTTCATAACCCTTCAGGATTCTCCAAAGACATAAACCATTACAACTCTTTAAGGTCTTTAAACTCTTTAGCTTTCTTCAGACAAACTCTCCTTTGTCCAAATATTATAAAACTACTCACTGAAAAGTAAAGAAAAAAAAAGAAAAGAAAAGAAAATAAGTTATCTTTCTATGTGAGAGCAAAAGAGTTTGTCAACCACAGAGTCTCATCTCTCTCTCATACTTTCTCTCTCTACTGTTCTTTTGCTTCAAGTCTTTTAGTGAACATAATTATATTAAACGAAATCCCGGCGACAAGTTAGGGTTTAGCTGTTTAAGGGAATATATGATAAGAAAATTATTTATTTATTTGAATATCCGTAAATATTATTTCTTTTAAGGTTATCACGATGGTCATCCATAATTATGTCATCTCCACTTATTGAGTTGCATTCATAAATATTTGGTCCCCTATATTTATTGAAGTTTTAGTTTTAAGAATTTATAACACGTTTTTCAGTTTTTATAATCTTTATTTTATGACAGCTAATCATTTTTGAAAGTTTTATGTATGAGAATTCCGATTTTTTTCAATAACTTTTATTTAATAAAATCCATGGTGGTCCATTGTCTTAGACTAAAAATTAGTCTACTACCTTCACCAAGAAAAAAATATGGTTTTCCTATAATTTCATTATAGTTGATCGTTAAAAACGTTATTACTTTATCTTGTATGAAAACCTAAAATAGTGTTACATACATTAGGCTACATATTACACACATAATCTTTTGAAGATATAAAAAAATTTCACCTTTTAACAAATTCTAAAGATTAGTTTGGACTTGGCTCTGAAATTTTACTTTTTATTTAAAATTTTCTTATATTTTGATTTAAAAATAGGGCTTTTTGCAAAAGTGACTCAAAACTTGGAGTCAAACAGAAAACTAACATTTTCTTTTGACTCCTTTTTTTTTTGAGATTTTAACCCCACACCTGCATTTTATCTACGAAAATGCCATTAACATTTTTTTTTTTTTTTTTTCAAAATGGCTTCTTTACTGTCTCAACCTCATCTTCTTCAAGTATTTACAATATTGCCACTGCAATGAATAGTGGCAACAACCTTGTACGAACTGTTTGGAGCTTTTATTGCCCTTTAATGCACGTAAATCTCTTTACACTCTCTCTGTTTCAATTGTTATGAACTAAAAACAACATTTCTTTCACTTTCTCTCTATATTCATCCAAAAAACTCAAGCTTTTGATTCAAAATATGGGCTATGGTTGACAGAGCCATATTTCTTTCGTTTTGACTTACGGTTGCTTTCGTTTGAGGTTCTGGGTGGTTGGAGAAGACCTTGTGTGCAAACGAAGTCATCTCACCTAGTTTAAGGTACGAATTTGAATTTTTTTTCAAGATCTGTTCGCGTAGAAGACTTACTAGTAAGTCATCTGTATGTAGAAGACTTACTGATGAGTCTTCTGGTCAAACGGACGACTTAAATTAAGTCGTCCAGCTTTGTTTGTTAAAAAAAAACACTCCAGACGACTTATATATACGTCGTCTACGAGAAACGGGCTAGTTTTGCATTTGACCGAATCGTGTCAGATCTTTGACTATTTCTGGACGACTTATAATTCAGTCGTCTCTGGGAAAGTTAAAATTTCAATATTTTATGAAAACTTGACGACTTACGTGTAAGTCGTCCTAGGTTAGTTTTGTAATTGAAAAATAAAACTTGAAATTTAACTTTCTCCAGACGACTTAGATGAAAGTCGTCCAGCTAAACGACTTAATTTAAGGTCGTCCGGGATAAGCAAGGTTTGACCAGAAAATTGGGAAAAATTCTGGACGACTTTGCTTTCCCCGGACGACTTTAAATTAAGTCTTCTGGAGGGACGACTTTATATTAAGTCGTCTGGTTAAAGTTAAATTATGAAGTTTTATTTTTCAATTACAAAACTAACCTAGGACGACTTACACGTAAGTCGTCAAGTTTTCATAAAATATTGAAATTTTAACTTTCCCAGAGACGACTGAATTATAAGTCGTCCAGAAATAGTCAAAGATCTGACACGATTCGGTCAAATGCAAAACTAGCCCGTTTCTCGTAGACGACTTATATATAAGTCGTCTGAAGTTTTTTTTTTAACAAACAAAGCCGGACGACTTAGAATTAAGTCGTCCCTTTTAATTTTCAATTGCAAAAGTGACCTCTTTAGACGACTTACCTTTAAGTCTTCTGGACGACTTAATGCTAAGTCGTCTGCGGCAATGTTTATTGAACTTCTTCATTTTCTCTATGTTTACTAATGTGTTTTATTTTGAATATTTGCAGATGATTTTTCAGTTACATGCAGTGTATGGAGAATGGTTGTTGAGAGATTTCCGTTGGGATTTTGTGGTTGATGATCTCAAAGGAGCAAGATTGTTTTTATTGAATGAAGATTCAACACATGCTGAACTTGTTGCAATGGCTCAAGAAGATTATAACCTGGACATGAGAACAGTGAGTGTGGAGATTAGCTACTCATTACCAGCAGAAATGATGATGGCTCCAGGCAGTCTTCCCATTCATGTTACAAGTGATAGACAAGTTCGAAACTTGCTGGAGATACTCAAAACCCATAGAGTATGTCTTTGTGTATCAAGCCGCAGCAAGGTCGAAACGGTTTCAGAGAAAAGGGATATTGATGAAGCTGGTGAATGGGAAAAAGATGTTGGTGATAATGATGAAGCTGGTGAATGGGAAGAAGATGTTGGTGATGATGATGAAGCTGGTGAATGGGAAGAAGATGTTGGTGATGATGATGAAGCTGATGAATGTTTTGAAGATGTTGGTGATAATGAGGAGGAGGAAAATGGGGAGGAGGATGCTGATAATTCTATTGTTGGTGAAACGGATCAGAATGGTGGGGATTACAGTCTTTATGGAAAGGTTCCAGATGAGGACGAGGAAGATGATGATAATATTTGTTTTGAAGAAATCCAAAAGACATATGCTAAGACAAATGCTATTGAAGGAGGAAAATCGAATGGTACCAGTATCTATGTCAACCAGAGTTTTGTTAGCAAGGGTGCACTGCTTTCAGAGCTGCGGTTGGCAGCAGTGAGGGGTAAGTTTTCTTTCAGATTATACAAATCAACGAAAACTCTCGTTGTGGCAACATGTCCGGTTAGCTATTGTGGATGGAAGGTCAGAGCGAGTGTCAAACATGGGACAAACACGTTTTGGGTAACAAAGTATGTGGAAAAACATTTATGCTCAGCGGGAGACCGAATCGCTCAGCGGAGACACTGTACTCCGAAGTATGTAGGTAGTCTTTTCATTGATCGTGTTGGAATCATTGATGGGATAACTCCGCAGCATATCACTGATGCAATGAGGAACATGTTTGGCATGGCGCTTGATTACACCACTTCATACAGAGCACTGTTATATGCACAAAGATTGGTGAGAGGATCAGCAGAAGAAGGGTATTCGCGTCTGGCATCATATCTCGAGCAAATCTCCATTGCAAATCCTGATTCTATCACGGCGATAGAACTTGATTCTATGAAAAGATTTAAGTATCTATTTCTCTCTTTTGGAGCTTCTATCAAAGGTTTTAAGTATCAGAGAAGGGTCATTGTGGTGGATGGAACTCACCTAAGTGGAAAGTATGGAGGAACTATGTTAGTTGCAGCCGCACAAGATGGCAATTTTCAGATATTCCCATTGGCTTTTGGGATCGTGGATGAGGAAGATATACCTTCTTGGGAATGGTTTTTCACAAAATTGGCTAGTTGTATATCTCATGACAAGCCTCTGGTGATAGTCTCCGACCGGCACAAGGCCATTAAAAGTGCGTGTGATAAGGTGTTTCCTTGGGCAACCCGAGGAATATGTTATTATCACCTTCAAGATAACATTGTCAAAAAGTTTAAAGGGAAAC
Source organism: Brassica napus (assembly GCF_020379485.1). Taxonomy (NCBI): domain Eukaryota; kingdom Viridiplantae; phylum Streptophyta; class Magnoliopsida; order Brassicales; family Brassicaceae; genus Brassica; species Brassica napus. Next base: position 11,305,599 of record NC_063445.1, on the reverse strand, counting down.
ATCTCATGTACTTGGTGAAAGGGGCTGCTTATGCTCACACGGTTTACGATTTTGACCGGTACATGGCTGAGATACGGAGTGCAAACCCGGAACTTGCAACGTATTTGGAGAAAGCCGACGTCAGGCTATGGTCAAGGGTTTATTGTAAGGGGAACAGGTTCAACATAAAAACAAGCAACATTGCTGAATCTATTAATTCCGCACTGAAGCGAGCAAGAGGATTTCCGATTACGTTCCTGCTGGAGTTCATAAGGCAGAAGTTAGGAAAATGGTATTGGAAAAGGAGACAAGATGCTTTGAGTCTCACAACTGAACATAGCGGGGGTGTTGAATACTTGCTTGCTGTTCGAGAAGAGATAGCGGGTACGATGACGGTCGAACCAATTGATGGATGGCATTTCTTTGTCAAAGGTGGCAAAATGGACTGTGTGGTTGATTTGGAACATGCAAAGTGTGATTGTGGTGTCTATGGAGTGGAGAAAATACCTTGCTCTCATGCTATAGCTGCTGGAATACATGCTGGTTTGCATATCTCCACACTTGTATGTCCACTGTACTCAAAGAATTATCTGTATGCAGGATACTCAGAGAATATATATCCTATCGTGTCACAACATATTGAGGAACGAGAATGCTTTCCTCCAGAACTAAAGCGTGGTCGGGGGAGACCGAAGAAATCAAGATGGCAATCTTGGTTGGAGCTATCTAGGATGAGAGGACACAAACCCAGGAAGAAACACAGGGCACGGAGATGCTCAAACTGCAAGGAAACTGGCCATACGAAACCACAATGTACACAACCAGTTGACTAGTTGTCCAGACGACCTAAATTTAAGTCGTCCAGTCTTGATTACCCGTCCAGACGACTAAATTTTTAGTCGTCCAGTGTATTTTATTTTTAGACGACCTTCTACTAAGTCGTCTAGTGTATTTTATTTTTAGACGACCTTCTACTAAGTCGTCCAGTGTATTTTATTTTTAGACGACCTTCTACTATCCCTTCAAGTGTATTTTATTTTTAGACTACCTTCTACTATCCCTTCAAGTCGTCCAAACCTTCTAGACGACTTATTTGTAAGTCGTCCAGTTGGAAAACCTTCCAGACGACTTATAATAAGTCGTCCAAACCTTCTAGACGACTTATTTGTAAGTCGTCCAGTTGGAAAACCTTCCAGACGACTTATAATAAGTCGTCCAAACCTTCTAGACGACTTATTTGTAAGTCGTCCAGTTGGAAAACCTTCCAGACGACTTATTTGTAAGTCGTCCAGTTGGAAAACCTTCCAGACGACTTATTTCTTCCAGACAACTTATATCATGTTCAAATACAAAAATCATGTTAAAAAATCATGTTCAAATACAAAAATCATGTTAAAAAATCATGTTCAAATACAAAAATCATGTTCAAATACAAATCTAATCATACATGCCCACGAACTTATCAACATCAACATTTCCTTTCAGATGCTGATCAACAAGCTCCTTCCATATATCCACCGCCATATTATCCCTCATTTTCTTCGCGTTGCACCTAGCAAAGTCTTTAGGGTCAAAGGAGCCCCCGAGCGCATGACATTCAATGTACTTTACAGTGTACACGCCACAATCACCATTGTTGGCCGTGGGTACACCTTTCAGCGGTCTCTCATATGTGTATGGCTCCAACCCGTATTTGACCCGCATTTCGTCGGTGGCTGCGCACTCAACAAGCAGATAAGGGACCATCTGGAGAAAAGGCTCCATTATCGCATCCCATGCGTCTGGTACACTAGATGAAGGTATGCTGTCCCAGACGACTATGTGCCTCTTAGGGATCGATATCCAAATAGCAACCCAATGCTTGTCGTCCAAGTTCACTGGCGCATAGATATCATCAATGTCCTCCCCCCACTTCTTGTTTGATTGGCAAAATGAAGGTATTGATCCGTCATAAAAATACGACGCCCCACCAGGTAGAACTCTTCCTAAACCTTTGTGATCAGGTTCCGATGTTTTGAAGAGCTGATACTGCTCTCTCCAAGACTGAGAAAAGTTGTGATCCAGGAAGCACATTCGCTCGCTCCTGAAAGCTTGTGGGTTCTCCTGATACCTCTGCCTTAGCACATTAATCCAAGCATCTATATGCTGCATATTAAATATAACAAGTTAGAAGTTACCAGACGAAGACGACTTATATTTAAGTCGTCTACGTGGTCGTCCAAGTAGACGACTTTCCAGACGATTTATCTTTAAGTCGTCTGGAAAGTAGTCTACTTGGACGACTTTGTAGACGACTTAAATCGTGTGCAGAAGACTTACGCAGTCTTCCAGCCATCCTCTGGCTGTCCGGAGGAAGTGGTACCACCTTGTTGGTGATGTACGTGGTTTGTCCTCGATCTTAGTTAAATAATGACTGCAAACAAAAAAGCAATCAGTTTTGGACGACTAAATCAAGCTATTATGGGTAAAGCAATCACTTACGGATCAGTTTTCAACCAATCAGCGAGTTCCTTCAACTTTTCTTTGTTTACTGGCGGAAATGGATTATAGGCTGCCACTTTATCTTTTTTTTTCTCTGCCATATAAGGAGATCTCACAGTAGGAGCAGGTTTCTTCGCTCGTTTACTCTTTGCACGCTTGTCCAATACAACCAGGCTCGGTTGTGAAACTGGATCGCTTGGCTCGGTGGAAGCGAGGCTCGGTTGTTGATCTGTGGAAGCGAGGCTCGGTTGGTGATCGGTGGAAGTGACAGCAACAATCTCTTTGGAGGTGACACCATCTGCTTTATTTACCGAGTTCGCCTCGGTTGCTGTATCCTCCGGCAACCATCTCTGCAATAAAAGTTGCACACAAGTTAACCCTGGACGACTTAAATAAAAGTTGTCTGGACGACTAGTTGACCCTGGACGACTTAAATAAAAGTTGTCTGGACGACTAGTTGACCCTGGACGACTTAAAATTAAGTCTTCCGTGGTCAACTAGTCGTCCAGACAACTTACGTTTAAGTCGTCCAGGGTCAACTAGTCGTCCAGACAACTTTTACAGTCGTCTGGACAACTAGTTAACCCTGGATTTGATACTAACATATTTGATTTGAGGAGGCTGTTTCTTTTGAGGAGGAGGCTGTTTCTTTTGAAGAGGAGGAGGCTGCTGCTGTTTCTTTTGAGGAGGAGGAGGCTGCTGTTTGGTTTGATGAGGAGGAGGCTGGTTACTAACCACGGTTTCCTTGGCATGAGGGGTAGCCTGTTTGTTTCTACCCCCGGTTTCTTTGGCAAGAGGGGTAGGCTGTTTATCTTGAGGGGTAGCCTGATTGGTTAGAGGTGGAGGGGTAGCCTGATTGGTGACACCAACCTTCTTCTCCACAGCTTCCAATCTATCAGACAACTTCCTAAACTCCCTCATGCACTTATTAAACCCTTTTTTCATAGCCTCAGCTACGCCCTTGAACATAATTTCCAACTCCTCTCTGGTCACCCCTCTAGCCTCTTCTCTAGCCTCTTCTCTAGCCTCTTCAGGAGCCTCTTTACGAGCTTTCTTCCGAGGTCTTGGATTGTCTTCCTCCTCCTCCTCCTCCTCCAACACAACCATCTCTTTGGCCTTCTTCGATGGAGTCACAACCTTAGGTTTTGTATTGACCTTAGTACCAGTGACTTCCCAGCAATCCATGGTCCACTTCCACGGTCTCCGCTCATACATGACTTTAATGATGTTCTCCGCGGGCAGGTCCTCAACCTCAGAGTCCCATTTTGGCCACATTTCACTAATGTCCTTCTCAACAAAGTTGATCACGCGGGTCTGCAGTAAATAGAAGAATCGAGTTAGATATTTGAAAAAAAATACTAAATAGACGACTTAATTATAAGTCGTCTACTAAGTCGTCCAGCTGGAAGACCTTCCAGACGACTTATAATAAGTCGTCTAATAAGTCGTCCAGATGGAAGACTTTCCAGACGACTTAATTAAGTCGTCCGATAAGTCGTCCAGCTGGGAAGACTTTCCAGACGCCTTATTATAAGTCGTCTAATAAGTCGTCCAGATGGAAGACCTTCCAGACGACTTATAATAAGTCGTCTAATAAGTCGTCCAGATGGAAGACTTTCCAGACGACTTAATTAAGTCGTCCGATAAGTCGTCCAGCTGGGAAGACTTTCCAGACGCCTTATTATAAGTCGTCTAATAAGTCGTCCAGATGGAAGACTTTCCAGACGACTAAATTAAGTCGTCCGATAAGTCGTCCAGCTGGGAAGACTTTCCAGACGACTTATTATAAGTCGTCCGATAAGTCGTCAAGCTGGACGACCTTCCAGACGACTTCCAGTCGTCTGCGCAGTCTTTTGGATTGAAGTAAATACCTGACTCAAGATAGCAGCTTTCATTGATCTGCGGCCTCTGCTGCCCTCGTAAGCCAGTATCGGTGGAGACGGACTGTCTGCTCTGGGACCACCAATACTAGCACCCAATTCCGGCATAGCTGTGTACGTCCAGACTTGAAGAACTTGTATAAACCCATCCACAGTGTAACAGCCAGCAATTTCTTTGTTCCACAAAGAGTCCATCAGCACCTTAAACGCGACTCTCCCCCATGGATAATTCTCAAACCGTTCTAAATCCATCACTAGCCTTGCCAGAGTAGATCGTGTAGCGGTTGAAAACTTTCTCCCTTCAATGAATCCAGTGAAGATGGAGAGGTACGCGAGCCGCTTGCGATCTTCCCTGGACCAATCCCCGCATCTCTTCAGTGCTGCTATTATCTGATCAGTAGTTGGCCCAGCTTCCAGATGAACTCCCAGCATCCCCCAGAAAGAAACCATCTCTGGGGTAACGTCACATTTTGGTGTCTCAAGGTCCTCGATGTACTCGCAGTTTAGACCAGTGAGGTTTTCAAACTCTAACAGTGAAAACCTCAAAGGTTCTGGACCAACGAGAGACCACATCTCATACTTCTTCTTAATGTCCAGCTTGAAACTGAGCATGTAGTGAACCAGCCTTGAAGCCCAACCAAATCCCTGCTCCTTGAACTTGATGAAAACTCCCAAACTCGACTCCTTGAGCTCTTCAAATTCGTCATCAGTAAGAGCTTTCCTAAGAGCAGTATGCAACTTGCTGTTATCCGTATGATACGAAATGCTATTGTGGGCTTCTGGCTCTTCCCCTGATGTGTATAACCTACGGGGGAGTTCTGGAATATCCATCCTTTTTGTCTGCAAAATAATCAAAGACAACAATATAAGTCCAGACGACTTAGTAGACGACTTATAATTAAGTCGTCTGGAAAGTCTTCCAAATGGACGACTTATATTTAAGTCATCTACTAAGTCGTCCAGTTGGAAGACAAAGCCGGACGACTTAAATTACTTACAAGTCTTCCAGTCGCAGAAGGAGTTGGAGTACTCGTCATTGCGGTTATAGATCTGAAAAAATAAACGTGAAACGGTGAGAATGAGTAAATTGATAGAGACAACGTTTTATGTTCATCTTTTCCTCGAGATTGATGACTTAGCGGCGTTAGGGTTTACAGAGAAACGGCGCTAAGGTTTACAGAGAAGAAGCGGCGGCGCTAGGGTTTAGAAGAAGCGGCGGCGCTAGTGTTTAGAGGAAGCGGCGGTGAGAACGTTGGTGACCACGGTGGCGAGGGCGACGGTTTGTTCGGAAATAGTGGAAGCGGCGGCGCTAGGGTTTAGAGGAATCGGCGGCGCTAGGGTTTAGAGGAATCGGCGGCGCTAGGGTTAGAAGAAGCTGCGGCGACAACGGTGAGAATGAAGTGAGATAGATAGCCGACGTTGAGAACGATGGTTTGTTCGGAAATCGTGGGAATTCGAAATCGCCTTTGAGAGAGAACTGTTAGGGTTTTGAGAGAGAACTGTTAGGGTTTCTGAATTTCGCGAAAAATGAAACAAAAAAAAAAAATCACCTTATATATTGGGTAAATAATCCGGTTAGCTTTAAAAGTACATTGGTAAACTTTAAGGTTTGGTCCGGTTTAGACGACTTATTCTGGCTGATAATGTACAACAGACGACTTAATATTTAGTCGTCTGTTTTCAGACGACAAAATATTAAGTCGTCCTAGACCCTAAAATGAACCCCTAAACTAAAATGACTAGATTAACTAACTAACCACGTTATAAAATCAAATTATACTTAAATAGTGTTTACTATACACAGAAATGAACACGGATAAGTAATTTTAAAAATTTTCAAAAACGGTTTTAATGCTTTCCAAAATCTAACCCTAAGAACACATACAATACTACAACATATGTTGATGAAACATAAACTAAAGAATATCATGACTCACTACTTTCACTCATCTATGCTGAAAACAATTGAAATTTGTTATATCTTAATTTATACCTCCTAAGACATATGTTAATTACATAATTCCCATTTTTCACTTATCAAAATATTTTTTACAAAATTTTTAAATTATGTTTAAGACTAACTGTCCAGACGACTTTCAGTTAAGTCGTCTGGACGACTTATTTTCAAGTCGTCTAAACAGACGACTTGCGAGGGGTAGAAACGTAAAAAAAATTCCGTTTTTTTGTTTGGTCACAAGGGGATAGTTGTAATTTCAATAGCCTTTTAGGTTACTTTTGCGTTTGACCCAAGTTGGGGTATTGTTTTGGGTTTGACTCCAAGTTTTGAGTCACACTTGGCAATTCTCCCTTAAAAATATTCTTTTATTTTTATTTAAGACATGAATGAAAGTTTTCAAAATTGCATATTTGTCAATGGAAATAAATAGAAAATAGAAAGATTGAGAGGGTGGGGACAAGTATTATCTTCTTTCTGGCTAGCAAGACAAATGTAGGTGTTGAGGGATGACAAAAGTGGTTCTGTTTTTGTTTTCCCCTCTCATCACTCACTACCATCTCTTTTTAAAGTTTCGTTTTACCCTTCTTCCTCCGCATAAATTACGACCCAGGACAGATTTGATGTTTTATCGTATTGAAAACGAAGCTGGACCATTTCATCTCCATCTCACAATGATTTTATTGCGGAAGTTTATATTTTAATGAACATAATTATTTTTTTTGTAACATAAAAAAGAACATAATATTTAAAAAAACTAGATTTGTGTCATGTTATACTTAAGAGTTCAGTCAAGTAGCAGACTGGACCGCAAGTTGTGTTCTTTCCAGGCCAAACCTAGCATCATCTCTTTATCTCGTTAATATTCTAACCAATAATGTGGTCTTACTCTTAGTTTTGACAAACGTCAAAAGAAAAATTTAAGACGACATTTTCATATTTTTTCTGTTCACGTCAAATCCTATATATTGATGATTAAAAATGCGAACGGATTTTTTCAAAGAAGAAGTTTGTTTGGTACAAACATGAAAAATAACAATCTCGTGTTATATATAAGAAAATCGTCAGACATTACAATGAAAAATCTATAAATATGTTCTATATCGGCTATTAACCCTGGAATACATGAAATACATACGATACTTATTCCACAAGCATATCTAATATTGTGTGCCTAAGCATACATTATCCATCGATATCGACAGAAGAAGAAGACTTCCCCACATTAGTTCTGGCTGTCAACAAGAGATGTCGAGGGTTATAGTTGTACATCCAATAGGCAATAGATGATCATGGATGGAAGTGGAACTGACCATATCCCAATTTCTCCATCTTCAAGCTTGTTTTTTTTTTTTTTAATCTTCAAGCTTGTTAATCGAAAGCTTTAGGGTTCCATTAATAAAACGTACGTGGCTTTTGTTTAGCGAGCAAATTCAGCATTAATTCCACCTACTGTTTATAGTTTGTTCTATTCCAGAAATGGATGTATGCACTTATCCAATATTACCAGAAGGATGAAGATAATATAAAGATATAATTAATGCGTTCTTATCAGCACCACTTGATTTAACCATGGCTATCGTTTATTTACCAATCATATTGCTAACAGAAAAAGCATTGCGAAAAATAAATAAAAGTGAAAAGTAAGAAATGCAAAACTTAAGAATAGATAACAAAAAAATTAGATAGGTTCTCATACCATGTACAGATGGAACGAATACTCTTTATGTCATATCATTAAAAGATCATTACATTAATATTTATACTATGCTTTCTACTATCAACCCTAGCATATATATGATGCTTATTCTCTGAGCATATATAATATTTCGTCCCAAGTATATCTTAAGTACATCATTACTCCTTGTCCTAATGGAATCAGCAAAATAGAAAATAGAAAATAGAAAGAAATAAATTAAAGAAGTTCTAAAGCATGAAAACTCCTCCAGTATATATGAAAACGTTGACCAATCTCCTTAATCATAGAGCATTTGCAATAAATCAGAACAAACAGTCTCAAGCACCACCAATCTACAATTAATTACTCTCAAGTATGCACTTCCTATACCACAATAAAACCTTAACTTCCAAGTTTCAGAGTGTAAAAGAGAGATACACCGGGATAAACCTCAAAAACATGAGTTATAAAAAAAAACACTTACCTTTTCATCATACATAGCCCATCAATATCTTCTTAAACTTCTGTTATAATTCGCGTTTACATCGTAATTTTGGGAACAACGCTATTATGTTTCCTTAACACAGCATTGTTCGTTTTCACAAAGTCTTAATTTTTTAGATATTAACTTCAGAAATTTCCGTATATTAAAAAGTTAGCACAACTGTCTATATTAATATAACAAACTAGTAATCTATTATGTATAATAATTTTAGGGATATGAATGTTTGTTAATTTCATTTTTATGGTTTCTTACACGTCATTATTTGGTTATCATGGATCAAAACATAGGATCCGATTCTTACACGAGAAAAAGGCCAAAAAAAACCCAGAAGTTTCCAAAACACAAATGCAGTATTTACATGGTTATTTTTTTTACTAAAAAGTATTTACATGGTTGTTGACAATAAAGAGTTAAGGATACAATAGCAAATGAAATGATGGAAAATTTTTGGTTTAAAGATCAAAGGTGTAAAGGTTTTTACATTAAGTAAATAATAGAGAAAAAAAGAGAGTAAATAATAGAGAAGTGGATAGATCATAATATAATCATGGCAAAAAATTAAAACGAAAGACTGTTTTTATATTTCATTAAAAATTTCTTTCAGGACTACCGTACGAATATTGTTTAAATAGTTAAAGTCCTAAATTCATTAGAGAAACATACATTAAATATAAACAAAACAAGGAAAAAAAAACACAAATGCAAATTTAACATAAAATTTTATATGATTTACTACAAAATTTGAGACTGATCTTGATTCCAAACTAAAGAGAGAAGAATGAAAATTTAATATTATAAGATCGACTTAAAAACAAAATTATTAGTGTCGTAGGCTGTACGAAAATATAAACATGTTCCATCAAGAAAAAAACAAAGCTAATACCATATGAAAATACACTAATGTTGTTACAAAAAGAAATAAATATAAATTTTAATTTTTAACCAAACAAAGAGGTAGGTGCATTATTTGACTATGTACACAAGGAATGAATGTTATAAACTTATAATTAATGTAACTAAAGTTTACAGTCATGTGACATAAGAAAAGTATACACAGTACAACTCTTTTAAATCAACGAGAATATTAGTTATAAAATTTAGAGATAAAGTTATCAAAATAAAAAACTAGTACCTAATCACTGAGATCTGTCTAGATGAAGAAGATAATTAATATCAGAATGTACTAATCTAATCTGATTAATTCAGAAAAGAAAATATCAAAAAGGAGGGGGTCACGTGCGCACGTGCCGTCAGCAGTGAGTCGGTGCGTCACTTATCGTGAGGAAAGCGAACCGCACGAATCGCGGGACCGTGCTTTCTCTGCTTGCAACACTCTTCGCGTCCTCTTTCAGAGACCACGCGCCATCTCACGCACATCCAGTAGATCTTAGGATTGAAAGCACACAGATCTTAAAATGGTTATCAAGCCTGGACATTCTGTTAAATTTGATTCGGTTCCTTATTGATTTCAATTCGATCCGAAAATTCTGGATATCTGCAAATTTTCGAATCAAAGCAAATATTAAAAATCAATATCCGTTAAAATCGAAGCAAATTACAAATATTAAAATTTTGGAAACCGGATATCCGATCCAATCCGGCAATATATAAATACATGTATATCATGATTATATTTAAAGTTTTTAATGTATAAAATTATATAATTATTATTCTAACATATGATTTGATAAATTCTATTCACATTATTACATATATAAAAGTATTACATAAAAGGAAGATAACACATTTATGATAATTATATTTTTTTCTTAAGTTCTGTGTTATTAAAATTGTTAACTAAGTTCAAAAAATTAATAAAATATGTAGATTCACTACTTCTTTTAATTTTTATCATATATATCATGCAAACAAATATTTTATAAAACAAATTTGTATCAAAAATTTAAGATTATTTGTATTAATCAAAACATATGAGATATCCGTAAGTATTCGTAAATATCCGCAAATATCTATTTATTTTTTGGATATCCATTTTTCCGAATATCCTTATTTTTCCAAAGCAAAGCAAATCGAAAAATTAGATATCTGTGACATACGAAGCAAATCACAAATACCTTCAAAAACCCGGATATCTGATTCGTGCCCATGCCTAATGGTTATATCCAATTGGCTGGAAAATACGCAAATAAGACTATGACCATGTTTGTTTACATGCCACGTCGATGTACGTCTACGATTTGTGACTAAAAGGTTGTTTGTTTCGTTGTGATTTTGTGATCTACAACTTACAACCAATGTTGTTAGTTTTGTTTTCATAACTATCTGAAATTTTACTTTTAATTTATTAATTTTTCAGCGATTTTCAAAATCGTATTTACGATTGGTCGTACAACATCAAAACGAACAACAATTTGTGACTTGTAATACGTGTCATGATTCCGCAATCAATGTGATACCAAAACAAACAACAACATATGACCTACGATTTGCGACTGGTCACAAGTTACGTGCAAACAACAAAATCTATTTTCTTTAAAAGCAAGTGGTAATTGTATTTAAGTTTTTCAACGCTATTTTTATGCACATCTATTACTATGAAAACTCTAATCTAGAATATATCAAATAATTTTGTACTATGTATAACTTATCTATTCTTTTTTTTTTGTCAACGATGTATAACTTATCTATTCTAAACAGATTTTTATGAGCTAATTAAAGTTACAAATTATTTCTAATCAAATTTAGTAATTTTATGTCAAGCACTGCATTTTCTACAATTATAAAATAGATCAACATATTACCTATTATAAGTCTTTCTCGCGATATTTAACTTGTAAGACGAATAACTAAGTTGTCTAGTTAAGTTGAATTTGTTGAATTTTGTATCAATTTTGTTTAGTCACTTAACATCTCATTTTATTCGCAAAAATGAAAAATCAACGTTTTCAGAAAAAAAAATTTATTGAATTTTCCTAATATAGTTTTTCCTTCTATTGTATTTTTAGTCAAAAACATTTTATTAAAATTTGACTGTATGAATTTTGACAAAAAACTATCTTGTACATTTGGTATGATCCAAAACGGCCAAATTATATATCTAAATCATCTAGTTGCTAACAACATATTTTATATTCTAGTGCTCGTATATCGAATAATTTTCTTTACAGATTCCAATAACAAAATTGTTTAGGACATGAAATATTAGGGAGACACAAACAATGAAAAGAAATCTGAAAATAAGTTTTTTTTCTAATTCAGACAGGCAAACACATTGCGCGTGGAGAAGTTAGAGCGCGTCATTTGAGGAAGAACTAAAAACAACAGATGTGTAAGCATTCAACTAGGCTCCGCATTGACCGGCACGGGCCGATCTAACTCCTCCCACGACCGTATCTATGGTGGGTCCTCCATCGTATCTTATTGTGTTTTATGAACATAGTATATATAGATTATAGTATTCATTTATGTAGTTTAGTTTCACAATTAAGAAAAGAAAAGCAAGACTCATTCTCAGACGGTCAGAGACGTCCTCACTCGTAAAAAAAAAAGAATTCTTAGGACCTAAATATATATTAGTAGTGAAATGACCCATTGTGAACTAATCCATTGTATCTTATCGTCGAACACCTATTATTGTTTTTATTTAAAGAGCCGCAATAATCGTACATATCACTTTTGAATTTAATAATTGTCCTTAGATTTTATTAATCATGTTTTTTTCTTGATTACACACTTTAATTTGTTCTGATTTGAATTATATAAAGGGATAAAACAAGAAAGAAGTAATAGTTAACTAGAGAGGTAAACTAGTGGACAAAAATGAAAATAACTGACGTAAAGAAAAACTAAATGGGCTGCATTTCCCCTTTGAAAATTAATCTGAATCTTTTATAGATTTGGGATATTCTAAGTTAATAAAAAAAAAACTAAAACTAAAAATGTAACTTAGGCTCTAAATGGTGATCAATGGAATGAGTGAAAATAGTGAATTACTTTTCATTCTTTACAATTTACATCATTTAAAAAAAACTAGCTTTTGACCCGCGCGGACGCGCAGATATTTGTTCTTCATAATGATATATTTTTAACTTTTGGCAATGCTATAAACTTAATAGTTTAGATGTTCTTATTACAAACTTATACGTTATTCAGTTTTGAGAGTAGTGTGTCTTGTTCAATGCGTTTAGTTTCCATTTTTAAACTATGGCATTGTGTTTTTTTATTGTGCTTTTATTCATTTTATTTGGTAAAGTAAACATTAAAGTCTAAAATATTAGAGTTATAAGTATATTTGTGGGTTTTATTCAGTTTATTCATTTCATTTTATTTTCATTTACTTTTTGAAAAATATACAAAGTATATGTATAATGTTTAGAAAAAGTATTTATAGAATTTACAAAGTGTATGTATAAGGTTTAGAAAACACATAAAATATACAAACTGTATGTATAAGGTTTAGAAAAGGTATCCAAGTTATTTCCATTTCCTTTTATCGATTCCATTATTAATTATTGTATATTATAGCATGTTTCTAAATATTGTTTCTATTAGTATTGGAATATTCTAATTTCTTTTTATTTATATATTAGATTTTCTTGTGATAAGTAAAAGATTGTACGTTTAAGGTATAGCTAAATTTTAGGAATCCGATAGTTATACACTAACCATGTTAAAAATATTAGGAACAATCTTAGGAAGTAAAAGAATATTGTTAGTATTTTAATCGTAAAAAAAATACCAAGAAAAGGTTTTCTTTTCGATCAATAATATTTAGGAAAAAAATATCCAGAAAAATTCAAAAAAAAAAAACAATAAACAAACAATCTTAACTCGTTACCATCGTAGAAAGACTTCAAAGCAATATCAGCATTCATAAACAGAAGCAGGAGCACCATTCATTAGAAAACTAATGGTTAATACATATAAATAAAGAGCTACTATCAAAGCTAAGTGTCGCTTCACATCCAAACCTCAAATATCAAAAAAAAAAGAAAAAAAAGAGATCGATGTGACGTGGTGATGAATCATTTCTTCATTGTGTTTAAAAAAAACAATCATTTCTTCATAAAAATTACAAATTTGACAAAATAATTTGCATCTACCAACAACCCATGAATTTAGAGAAGACAATCATTGAAAAGCGTTATTTTAAGTTCAATTGGTTTTGTAATTATTTAAAGTTAATTCTATCAATTTAATTTGACTGGTTTAATAATTAAAACCAGTGGCATGAGATGGTAATTCTTTAGAAAAAGTTAGAGTTATTTTAAATTTGTACTTCAATTTTAATAGTTTATAGATAGTTGTTCCCTATGGTTCTTTAACATTCCTTAAAATTTAAGGAATAATAGATTACAATTATATTTTATCAAATTAGGAGAGAAATAAATCTTCCTCTCGTTTTATTCATTTTCATTCGTTTCATTCATATTCCTTATATTTCTTTAAGGGTTACCGTTAGAGCTTTAGTATTTCCATAATCAACGGTAAATTAAATAGAATATTTATTTTTATAGGTTTTGTGAAGTTTGTTTTAAATATCAGATGAATATTTATGCTGTAAGAGCATTCAGAGAGTTATTAGAGATTTCAATATTTATTTTCTTCTTCTTAGGTTAGGGTCTTGTCGAAATGAATCAGCTGTTCTCTCCGTTATAATACGAGCTAAATAATATACTCACTTTTGTAAAAGCGAGGAAATATTCAATATTGGAAGTTCGAACAAAATGGGGTGACGTGTAAAATTTATGAGATGTGAGTTCTTTTAGCTATTTTTGCAACAATTCATAAAGCAACCAATCTGTTAGTTTCTTTCCAGATAAAAAAATAGTTTTTTATTATAAATCATATTATGGATGTCCATAACTTGTCCATACTAGAGAGAGAGCCGACGTCCTAGAGAGAGAGAGAGCCGGCGGCTAGAGAGAGAGAAACCTTAGTTTCATTTTCCTTATTGGTTTATGATTTGTACTCTTTCCATTATTCTATGACGGTGTAATTCCCTATATATAAAGGGCTCTTTATGTTTATGATTAATAAAAATAAGATTTTATTCTCCTAAGTTTTACAACACGTTATCAGCACAATTACTCTAAGAACCCTAGGCTAAAATTCAAAATCGATAAACCCTAAAACCCTAGCCGACGAACCATCCCGATCGCGAACCTTCCCGATCCAAGCTTCTTCGCATCCCGATCAGTTCCATCTCACGGCGATCTCAGCTTGGACAGCTAACGTTCCGGATATCAGCTTCGACCTGTTCGCGTCCTGATCTAAGCAAGAACAGCTTGCGGCCTTCTCTTGTCCGATAGACGATCTCAGCCAGCTCGCGTTCCTGAAGTACAGCTCGCGTTCCCGAAGGACAGCTCGCGTTCCCGAAGGACAGCTCGCGTTCCCAATCCAACAGACGACGTCTCAGCTCGTTCCAGCTAGTTCGCGTTCCCGATCAGCAACGTCCAACTCGCGTCTCTTCTCATTGGTTGTACATTCAATACATCTGAGGTTAAGGTAACTCGAAACCCTAATGATCAATCATTAAACCCAAAATAGAATTTTGATTGCTTGATATAAATTGAAACCATAAAACCTTAAACCCTAATCGAAACTAATAAGCAAATCAAAATCTTAATGTGTTGAAATCGAAACCATAAACCCTAATTCGAAACCTTAATGGTTTTGAATCGAAACCTTAATGATCTAATGATCAAAATCGATTTCCTAAACCCCAATGATCTAATGATCAAAATCGAAACCCTAATACTTTAAATCCCTAGCCGCATGCATGCATAATGCATGTTATGCATAAAATCGATCCAAACCCTAATTAATCTTTGAAATCGAAATTGATTGTTTTGATTGATTGAATATGATCACATAGAAATCGTTTGTTAGGATTGCTAAACCCATACTTGAATTTGGTTGATTGAATTGATGAACCGATTGAATGTTTTGAGATTAAGGAATCACCTAGGTTAATTGTTCTTATCCTGTTTAAGACTTAACCTGACCGGCTTTGTTCATATGTTTAAAACCCTAATCGCATTAAATATGATCCGTTAAGTTGATAGTAATTAACACCTTGATGCATTGCTTGATTGCTTGATCACTTATAAACCGATTGCTAAGATGTACGAACCGATTGCATTAAGATCATATAGAAACCGTTTGATAAGATTGTTCATACCTTGTCTTGGCCGTGCGGCTTATCTTGCATCATACTCGTATGAACTGAATGCATCATATCCGTTTGGTCGTGTGACCAATTCGCATTACATACCTGATTGTCTTGTATAATCATAAGAACACTATGAACATTATAATCTTTAAAGATCCAAATTGTAAAACATATGATTTCAGATGTCGAAAATCAACAACTTGGATTTTGCTGCCCTAAATCTCTCTGGAGATAATTACTTGCAATGGGCACTTGATGCTAAGATCATCCTGAAATCCAAGGGACTCGGTGAGTGTATCACCGAGGACAATGATGCTACTGAGAAAGATAGATACAGAGCCATCTTGATCATTCGCCATCATCTAACTGAGAGTCTCAAAGATCAGTATCTGACCATTGAGAATCCATTAGACCTTTGGACAGAATTGAAAGCAAGATATGATCACCAGAGAACAGTGATCTTACCAAAGGCTATGTATGATTGGAGGAATCTCAGGATCCAGGACTATAAGTCCGTGGACGAGTATAACTCAGCCCTATTTAATATTGTTTCGAAATTGAAACTGTGTGGTGAGGATATAACGGATAAGGATATGCTTGAGAAAACCTTTTCCACCTTCCACACAAGCAATGTGTTGTTACAACAACAGTACCGTGAGAAGAGCTTCACGACTTATGCTAATCTGATTTCTTGTCTATTGCTCGCTGAGCAAAACAATGAATTGTTGATGAGAAACAGTAAAATGAGACCTCCTGGATCAGCCCCATTACCTGAAGCACACGCGGCCACTGAGGCCAAGAAAGAGGCTAATCACACCCAAAGCAATGGCCAACACGGCCGTGGTCGTGGAAAATGGCATGGACGTGGCCGTGGTCAAAATTCTTTTGGCCGCGGATGAGGAAATCAGTATGGTCGAGACCGTGGCCAAGCCACACGATCTTAAGAGACAAAAGATACTTCATAAACTTAACCCATAAAAACGCCAACATCTTCACAATTACGGGTATAGCTAGTCTCATAGAGGGCCACAGCCAGGCTAACATTTTGTTGCCTATGGGTACGCATCTTGAAATATCAGATGCATTATATTCACCCAGCTCAAAAAGAAGCCTATTGAGTTTTAAAGACATTTGAATGAATGGTTTTCATATTGAGACTAAGGGCGAAGGAAACAAAGAGTTCCTTCAGATCTTTGAAATCGCCCAAGGCCATAAAAAAGTCTTAGAGACTATACCTGCACTCTCTACTGGTCTTTACCATACCAAAGTCAGTATGATTGAGGCCAATGCCACATTTAATAAAATAGCCATCAAAAATTTCACTCTATGGCACGACCGGCTTGGCCATCCCGGTTCGACCATGATGCGTAAATTGATCTCGAACACTAATGGTCATACATTGAAAGAGAAATGAGTTGTTCCTAAGCACATTACGTGTGTAGCATGTTCACGAGGGAAACTCATCGTTAAGCCATCACCAGTTAAAGTGACTAAGGAAACGATAAACTTTCTGGAAAGAATACAAGGAGACATCTGTGGACCAATACACCCACCTTGTGGGATGTTTAGATATTTCATGGTCATCATTAATGCGTCCACGAGATGGTCGCATGTCTGTCTCCTGTCGACCCGCAACTTGTCGTTTGCGAGGTTGCTTGCTCAGATAATTCGATTACGAGCTCATTTTCCAGATTTTCCTTTATAGACTATACGTCTTGATAATGCTGGTGAATTCACGTTCCAAGCGTTTAATGATTACTGTATGTCCATGGGGGTAACTGTGAAACACTCTGTGGCATATGTACATACACAGAACGGCTTAGCCGAATCATTTATAAAACGCATACATCTAATAGCTCGACCATTGCTTATGAGGTCGAGACTTCCGGTTTCTGCTTGGGGACATGCCATGCTACATGCGGCTAAACTCATACGCATCAGGCCATCTAGTGAATATAAATATTCTCCATCACAATTGCTTACGGGTCATGAGCCAGACATATCCCATCTTAAGACATTTGGATGTGTCGTTTATATTCCAATTGCTCCACCACAGAGAACAAAGATGGGACCTCAAAGGAGGATGGAGATATATGTTGGATTTGATTCTCCCACGATTATTAAGTATCTTGAACCAACTACAGGTGATTTGTATAAGGCCAGATACGCGGATTGTCATTTCGATGAATCCGAACATCCAACATTAGGGGGAGATAATAATAAGCTGGTAAAAGAAATTACATTGAATCAAACGTTCTTATCTTGGCAATATCCTCAGACTCAAGAATGTGATTTAGAAGTCCAAAAGATTATACATCTATAAAAGCTAGCTAATCAATTGCCAGATTCCTTTGCTGACCCGAAAAGAGTGACAAAGTCATATATACCAGCTGCTAATGCACCAATTAGAATTGATGTTCAAGAGGGACACAATCAAGTTGCTACAGAGTCTAGACAACGTTTGAAACATGGTAGACCAATAGGTTCCAAAGTTAAGAACCCTCAGAAAACAAAGAAAGGTGCTGAATCCGAGGCCGGAACACCAGACATGGCCGCGGCCGATCCTACCCGAAATGTGGCCGCGTCCGATCCTCAGGTTTTAGACATGGCCGACGGTCCTGATGTGC
Source organism: Brassica napus (assembly GCF_020379485.1). Lineage (NCBI taxonomy): Eukaryota > Viridiplantae > Streptophyta > Magnoliopsida > Brassicales > Brassicaceae > Brassica > Brassica napus. The sequence continues at coordinate 11,287,360 of NC_063445.1, read as the reverse complement.
CTAACACTGATGCTTGGGACGCCAAGCTTCATGGCATTGATGGTCCTGATAATAATGAGATCTCAATAAATTATGTCTTGTCTGGGATACAATGGAACAGAAAGAATGTCGACATTGATGATATATTTGCATACAAGGTAGCAATTGAACTTATGAATTTGAACGAGGATCATGAACCCACGTCTATTTATGAGTGCACTCAACGATCAGAATGGATCAAATGGAAAGAAGCTATAAACGTGGAGTTAAATTCTTTAAAAAAAAAGAGGTGTCTTCGGTCCCATAATCCGGACACCCTATGATGTCAAACCAGTTGGATACAAATGGGTCTTTGTGAGGAAAATAAATGAACATAGTGAAGTAGTGAGATATAAAGCACGGCTTGTTGCACAAGGATTCTCACAGAGACCAGAAATCGATTATGAGGAGACATACTCCCCTGTGGTGGATGCTACTACTTTTAGATTCCTGATAAGTCTGGCTATAAGAGAAAACTTAGACTTGCGGTTAATGGATGTAGTAACTGCATACTTATATGGTCCACTGGATAATGAGATATATATGAAAGTACCAGAGGGTATTGAATTGAAAGACAAATCGAGTTCTTGAGAAAAACATTGTATAAAGATGAATAAGTCACTTTATGGACTGAAACAATAAGGTCGAATGTGGTACAATAAACTAAGTGAGTACCTAGTGAAAGAGGGCTATAAGAATGACCCGATCAGTCCATGTATTTTCATAAAGAAATTCGAAAATAAAGGATTTGTGATCATAGCAGTGTATGCTGATGATCTGAATATCCTAGGAACCTCTAGAGAGATTTCCCAAACAGTTGAATATCTTAAGAAAGAATTCAAGATGAAAGATCTAGGAAAAATGAAATTATGTTTGGGATTACAGCTTGAGTACATTAAAGATGGAATCCTTGTGCATCAAATGACATATACAGAAAATGTACTCAAGAGATTTAATATGGCCGAGTCTCACCCGTTGTCGAGCCCCATGGTCTTGAGGTCCCTCGGCCTGGACACTGATCTGTTCTGTCCTAAGATGGACGACGAAGATGTCCTTGGTCCCGAAGTGCCATATCTTAGTGCCATAGGAGCTTTGATGTATCTGGCTAGTCACACATGACCAGATATATGTTTTGCCGTGAATCTATTGTCTAGATTTAGCTCTTGTCCGGCCCAAAGGCACTGGAACGAGATTAAACATGTTCTTCGTTGCCTGCAAGGATCAAAAGACTTGGGTCTATTTTATACTAACCAAAACAAAGAAGGTTTAGTTGGTTTTGCTGATGCAGGTTATCTTTCGGATCCACACAATGCTCGATCACATACAGGCTATGTGTTTACACATAGTGGAATGACCATATCATGGCGTTCCATGAAGCAGACGATCGCGGCCACATCATCCAACCATTCGGAGATCTTGGCCATTCATGAGGCCAGCCGCGAATGTGTATGGTTAAGGTCCATGACCAACCATATCCGAGTCGATTGTGGGATGACCGAAGGCAAGGACGCACCAACCGTGATGTATGAAGACAATGCAGCTTTCATTGCCCAGCTTAAGGATGACTACATCAAAGGGGACCGGACGTAGCACATACTACCTAAGTTCTTCTTCACGCACGAGCTACAGAATGCCGGCGAGGTCCAAGTAGTCCAAGTGCGTTCCAGCGACAACTCAGCAGACCTGTTCACCAAATCACTTCCGACCAACACGTTATCAGATTGGGATGCGTAGGTTGAAAGACCTTTAGTGATGTTCAGAACAGGGGGAGTAATACGTGTTGTACTCTTTTTCCTTCACCATGGTTTTGTCCCACTGGGTTTTCCTGGTAAGGTTTTAATGAGGCAACATCCAAAGCGTATTACAAACTCTGTATGGTTATGACATCCAAGGGGGAGTGTTATAAATCATATTATAGATGTCCATAACCAGCCTATACTAGAGAGAGAGAGCCGGCGCCCTAGAGAGAGAGAGAGAGAGCCGACGGCTAAAGAGAGAGAAACCCTAGTTTCTTTTTCCTTATTGGTTTATGATTTGTACTCTTTTCATTATTCTATGACGGTGCAATTCTCTATATATAAAAGGCTCCTTATGTTTATGATTAATAAGGATAAGATTCTATTTTCCTAAGTTTTACAACATTTTTCATTTTTTTCCATAGAAAAACAAGATCTTTAACTCCTCTCAGCCTATAATCTCTCATGCTTTCAATAAGATTCTAAATAAGTTTTCCATTTACTAATCCTTTAGATTATCATGAATGTTTTCTCTCAATCGTTACACATTGCGTTGATATGTACATATGCACGCACGTACACATATATACAAAATTAGTGGTAGCTGGTAGGGGCAAAAAATGGGGGTAGAGTCACGTGCGGTCTTTGCGGTGGTTAAGAGTAGAGCGTGCATATTATCTCTGGTGGGAACCAAAAACTTACAAAAGTACATGCAAAGACCACTTCCAAGTTCCACCACATTCTAATTTGTTCTCCAGACCAAAAAGAAACAAGGGATATAAAGAACAAATTTCCCGAGTTTTTTTCATTTTTGTAACAATATATATATATATATATATATATATATATATATATATATATATATATATATATATATATATATATATATAATATTGTAGTTATTTTCTTTTCGTAATTTAGTTTTGTATTTCAAAATGTAGACTACTAATTTCAAAGTTGATATTTCAGGCCTGTTTATTGATAAAAAAAATAATCATGTGTTTTCTTTGTTATTGTTTTCACTATTCATCTGAGATTTCAGATATCACTAGTCTTTATATTGACGTGGCTGAGAGGAAATGTAGAGTAAGAAATTAAGGGAAGATCTTTAGCCCATATACGTTTTCTTGTCAAGTTTTCTTACTTGATGCGGATCACTATTTCCTAACATCGCTAGTTTGGTGAAAAACCTCGTAGTATTTATAAAAAAATTAGCCATTAGGAAGCTTAGAAACATACCTCTTCTCGGTCTTTCAACTAGATCAAATGTAGTATCTTTTTTTTTTTGAAAAAGAATCAAATGTAGTATCTTGTTGTATCTTTATAATGGTGATACGTGGGACATTGTCTCGCAATGGTATTAACTATATTTCTCTAGGGCAGAAACCATTCCCGTCAGTAAGCAGTTCACGATACCACCCCGCTACCACTCGTAAACTAGTTTTGAGATCGGTAGTGGTTATCACTATTTTGCAATAATCATAAAAAACTTAGTAAATCATTTTAAACTGTTCCAAAAATTTTAAAATTAAAAGTTTGTTCCCGCAACTGTTTAGGGTTGCAGACGTAAATAAATATATAAATATTTTCTATAAATATTTAAATTTTAAATTTTTTTTTAGAATTGAAATGTTATAAATAAAGATATATATACACTTTCTATTTTTATTTAAATTCACTAACAATATCATATTTTTTTCCTATAAAATTTTAAGCCAAGAATATTCACTATAGTTTTAAACATTAATATATATATATACACATATATAAAGATATATACATATATAAACGAAACTAAATATTCTTTTAAAAATTCTAATATAAATCTCTAAAACAAATTTTATTGAAATTATAACTTTCATCTAAATAAAATAAATGTAATATTGTTATTAGTTATATTATTATTAATTATTATATTTTATCACGTAATATGTTTTTGATGCGGAGCTACCAGTATCGTTTAAAGAGTCTAGTTAAGTTTGTTTGTTTCAGTTGCCGACAAAAAAAGGGTATAATGTGTTAATATTGATACTTCATTATTAAACTGTTGTAATATCTCATAATCAACCAGTCATAAATATTCTCCAAACGCACCAATTTCTAACCAATATACTAGTCATATAAATCACTTAACTAGATGATAACCCTACACATGCGCGGAGTGAGTTTTTATAATAATGTTTATTTATTAAATGATTTTAACATTTATTTTTTCTTCAAAATTTAAATATATGAACCCAACCCAAAATATCCAATCCCGACTTGAAATTTTGAAATACCTGAATGAGTTCTATACCTTTATACTGAAATATCCGATACGAACCCGAACGTGTATCTGAACGCTCACCCCTACGATATATGATCATTTGTATCTTGTTTGAATAAAAAAAAAGTTAAACCATTGATCACAAAATTTTCAATGTGGGATTTTTACAATTTTTAGTAATTTATGGTCGTTTTTAAAAATTCAAAATATAACATATAAGAAAAAAATTATTTTTTTATTATATGCTTAATGTGATTTTTAATATCTTTTAATAGTATAAAATTAAACAAAAAAGACAGGTTAGAAAAATTATTATCAAATATGTATTATTTATAATCATTAATTGTCATATAGTATATGTTAACCATATTAGGTAATTTCGTAGATTTTATTTAAGGAAAGTAAAAATATTCTTTTGTACACTACCTATTAATTTATTAGTTAGTTTAATAAAAAACATAATATATGTTTATATGAAACAACTTATTTTTCTAACAATTCTAAGAATCATTCTCCTGATGACACGTGGCTACAAAAATATGTTGTAATGCTTCATGATTAATATACAAGGGATAACCCTAGAAACCGCGACTATCCACGTCCCCTAACTCCATCAACCGCACCAGACAACATAGTTCATTTTCACCGCACATACAAAGATCTGTCTCCTCACTCGTACAAGCATTATATCAAGAGCTGATAAGATTACAAAACAAGCTACAAAAATTTCCAAGATTTTGGAGGTTACTGAACCAGACAATATATCCAAAGTTAGCGACAAGCTTTACAACTTGAGAACGTTACTGAACCCCTACTTGAGCTGCCTGAGAGAGAAGTAGGCGAGATGTGATCCGTTGGAACTGGCATCTTGCGGGGAAGGTTAGGCAATGGCGACTCCAAGTTCAGGACTTGGATCGCTTGTCTTATAGAGGGCCTCGAGTTTCTATCAGGATGACCACATCATAACCCCACAATAATAAGACACTCAGCTTGTTCCCTATGAGAACATGATTATTGGAGGGTTCTTAGGGTGAAGTTTTTAGCAGAATATAAGAACCCGTCTCTTAACTTTTAACTAAAAAAGGTAAGAACCGGCTCTTAAATATCTTATTTGAGGTCTTGCTTCCTTGTCGAGGTCTTCGTTTATAGATATCAAGTCAGTGATCTCTTTTGCCTTCCTTTTTCTTTTCTTATGCAACCAAACCAACACAAATATGACCAAAGAGATCAGAAAAACAAACCCAGAGACCGATATGCCAACTATCAGTCCTGTCCTGATAGAGGGTTTTTCAATATCTAAACTTGAGCTGAACTCCCATGACAAAAGTCTATGTGCCTCTGTAACCGCTCCAGTAGTGGCTGAGAATGCGATCGTAACTTTTGGTGGCAAAACCTTTGCAAGATCAATGATGTAAGAAAGCCTAGAACGCTCTCGAGGATCAGAGAATAGAATATAATCCCAAGACACGCTCAATTTTTTAGTAACAGAATCATAGGAGATATGTGCATTACATATATCTATGCTGTGTAAGCTTGCATTCCAAGAAATGTATTTAGAAGAAGCAAGCGAGTTATTATTGATTCCCACATGAGATTCGATCTACGAAGATGTAATATTGTTGACTTGATTTTAAAGACCCAAGAAACCACCAGCTGAGTTGTTCACAGGAAGTTGGATTCCCACAGAAGCAAGGAAGAAGCATAACCCATGTCCGAAATTTCCATAACTTGAGTTCGGGGAAGAGATCATGAAAGAAAAACTTGTATTAAAATCTGTAAGCTTACCAGTTCTAGAATCCCATATAGGCACTTTCTCAGCATAAGTGATCGAACAAACGCTTCCTGTATTGCCAATGTTACCAAGATCCACTGCTCCTCCAATGGGGCTTGCATCACCGTGGTATATAACATTCGCAGGATCACCTCGTTGGAAGCTTGTATAGTTGAAGTAAACAGAATCAACAAAGCAAGGGAGAATGAGGAGTAAGCAAAAGAACAAGATATAAGTGGGCATTGAAAAGGAAGAACAAAGATAGCTGTGAAACATTTCAATTTTCAAGAAATCTTTCTTGATCGAAACATAAACATTTCAAGAACTCGATTCATGAGTAAGTCATAAATAATTCTGAGGCCGCTAAGAAGTCAACAACTAAAAACGAGGTCCATTTTCAACGGAATATTATAAAAACCTGTCTACATACAATATAATTTCTTAACATACTTTAACCTGGGAGTCAACTGAACCCTATAAAACAATCTTAAAACAAAGTGAGGTAGCTGTTAATCATATGAAACGTGCAAGACACTTCAGCGCTCATATGTAAACTTTGCTTTCATGAACCACATAGGAAAAAACTAGAGAAAAGGTCATAACAACACGACCAAATCAACGTACATGTTGTATTACCGATCGATGCTCCAGTGGCATTTTCTATAGTCCTAGAATGATTATGCCTTTCAAAAGGATTAAAGATGAGTTAACGAGCACAAAAGATATTCCATTCTGTTAGTTTTCATTTTTCAATCTGTTACCTTGCCTCAAACGCAAGATTTGACCCTATAAGCATTCAATAGATTTAGGAAACTTTTTCAATTGTTAATTTCTTCTTCTTGTTTAGCCAAACGTGAGTTGTTGTTACAATGTTAGTTCTGTTATGACTTAAATAAAGCTAAGAATGCTACAGAGTTTTAAATCGACACTTAAAGTAGTTAAAATCCAAAAGTAATAATATATTTTCTCCAGCCATCGCAATGGGTTGTTTGTTGGTCTTCTAATTATGTTTAGATCTTCCCTCAAGATTGCTTCTCGGAAAGGGAGAGATTCCTGAACCCGCCATGCAATATCACAACTACAAAGAAAAATGCAAACAACATCATCATCAATTCGTTAGAGACTGTTAAGACGATAACTGAAGGATACCAATATACTGACTAAGTTACCTGCATAACTTATCGCAAGAGCATAGAAAACAGCAATTTGAACATTCAAAAACGCCAAAAAGCTCACGGTTGCTGCAAAACAAAGAGAAGATCATGTTATTTTCATACTTAATACTTATCAACAAGGTTAAGTATGCAAACCAAAGAACCAAGAACGAAACCCCAAGTGGGATACGTACCACATAGTGCAACACGGATTAATATTTTTCGGATCAAGGGATGTCGATTGGATTCCCATCTGTCGACGCAGAATTTGAACAACTCCCAAAAGGCATAGCTTGTTACAAACCCTAGCAACGCTAGTGGCATCTCAAACCTACAAAAACTCAATGTCAGGACAATCAACACAACAGTGTTTCAAATCCAATTTGGCTAAAAAAAAAGGCTTAAACTTAAAAGATTTTTAAGTGAATTCTAAATACAGTTTGGCTAAAAAAGGCTGAGACTTTGGTCCTGTTCGTTTGTACATCTGGAAGATGCATCCAGATGGTTCATCTAGATGTCTTATCTAGATGTTCCATCTGGGTGTTGTTCGTTTCTTCATTTCGTCCATGCATCCAGATGAATCATCTGAATGCAACTATGTTCGTTTGTTTTTCATTTTTTAACATCCATCTGCATCCAGGTGGACTTGTTAATAAAATGACTAAAATATAATTTTTTACGTTTCGGCGGAAAAATAACATTTTTACCGTTTTGGCGGAAAATATTTTTGCGGTTTTTGAGGAAAAATGTGTTTTTGGCGAAAAAGTGTATTTTCGTGGTTTTGGCGGAAAATACGTTTTTATGGGTTTGGCGGAAAAATAAGTTTTTGCGGTTTGGACGGGAAAAGTGTATTTTTGCGGTTTTGGTGGGAAAAGTATTTTCGACGGAAAAAGTTTTTTTTGGAGTTTTGGCGGGAATATGGATTTTTTGGGTTTTGGCGGGAAAATGCGTTTTTATGGAAATGTGCGTTTTATGTTTTTTTTTTGCGGAAAAACGCATCTTGCGTTTTGGCGGGAATGTGTGTTTTTCAGTTTTTGCGAGAAAATATATTTTTTGGTTATAGCGGAAAAATGTATATGCAAGAAAATAGAATTTACGGTTTGAAAATAATATTTTGATTTTAAAAAGTCATTTTTGTCATTAATCATTTTGGACTGAACTAGATGCATCTGCACCCAGATGCACCATCAAGACTCACCTTCATTTGGGTGAGAATTTGAGATGAGTTTTTAAAAATTCAGCTGGGTGATCCATCTGGATGTAGCATTATAATGCACAAAACGAACATCGATTTGCATCTTCACCCAGATGGATCACCTGGGTGAGCAAACGAACATGGCCTTTATAGATAGATGCATACAGTTCGTAAGTGAAGAAGAGGATGAAGAGTGTTACGTAGTTCCTAGCGAATCTCTTGACATTCTCATGGACTCTGTTTCTAGCTTCATGAGAAGACGACGGGAACGAATAAGAGTCAGAGTCGCCGAAGAAACTGGTTGTCCATGTCAGCGTATCTCCGGAGAAATCATCGGCTGAGAGCTTCGAGAAAGGGTTGATTGTTAGAAGACAGAAGACAGCGACGAGCTGAGTCGACAGAGCCGTAGGAGGTTTAGCTTCAGTGGCAGAGGAGGAGGAGGATGGTAACATTGGTGAGACGGCGGAGATACGGTGGTCAAGAAGGTCATGATAGCCGGATTCTAGAACAGAGTCTGGTACGGTTAGCGAGAGAGGATTAGGAGAGAAACTCATTCTTCTTGTCGCTTCCATTACCATTTTTTTTTCCTATGTTCTTTACTATTTATAGAGGAAACTTTCTATTTTTGTCGTTTATAAAGCGTTTAGATTCCACAATTAGGAAAGAGAGGAAAAGATAAATATAAAATGTCAGCTTGGCAATTCATCGAACACTTTCCGTGCCATAAATTAAAAATATAAAAATCAAGAGAATGTAACAAAAATTAGTTATTTATATATATATGATATTGATGTTAAAAACAAATCAAACTCATATATTTATATAAATTTTTAAAAATGCGAATTTTAAAGATTTAAGTTACTATAATGTTACAAATTTTGAATTTTTTTGATTTTTTATAATGACAAAATTCTTCAACCATGTTTACTTAATGTAGAAACTCCTAAATTAAAAATTTACCGATAGTAATGATAATTATGACCGGCGAGAGTTTAATTCATTAAATAAAGTTAGTTTGAGATTTGTTCGTTAAATACTTAGTTTGAGGTCTTTTTTTCCAAAACAAATTTATCAAATAACACTAATTGTAAATCGTTTTTAGGAAGATAACAATAAAGTTAGGATCTCCGTGATAATTTTATTTTGTTTTCTTTTATTAATAGTTATTTACTAACGGCACAAGTTAGTAAATACTAAGATGAAGTAAGAGTGATTTATTAAATGTACTTCAATTTTAATACTCCATTTGTTTCATAATAAGTGTCATTGTAGATAAAAAATTTCATCGCAAAATAGTTGTAGTTTTAGTATTTTAATGTAGAATTTATTAACTTTATTTTTTAATTTATTTTTCTATTGGTTGATATATGATTAGTTATATTGGTAATGATGTTTTTATATAGAAAATATGCAAAATTAATTACTTTTTTAGTTTGTGTGCACAAATTCAAAATAACATTTAATATAAAACAGAGAGAGAGTTGCTTTTGTAAAAGCGAGGAATGTGTTGACGTGTAAAATTCAGTACGTACAGCAAGAAGAGACATGCTCTTATGAGATGCTTTGTGTTTATAACCAAGAAGGTAACAACCCAACTTTCTCAGGTGGAAGAGCATGATTATTGCAGTTTCTTAAAATAGTTTTTAAACAAATTATATTATTTAATTAAATCAAAAGTAAATTAAACTGCAATAACCGATTTTTAATATAGACTTTTGGTGACCGATCCTTAAATTGAGAAACAGCATACGTGTCATTGAAAGAGCACTCAGCCCTCAATTTTTTTTTTTGGTTACTCTTGGTCTTTTCTTGTCTTCTCCGTCGGGAGACGATGGCTCTCATTCCCTGCAATTGTTTGTTCAATTGGTTTCTCTTGGATGAAGATCTGAGCCTGGATTTGTCGATACTTGGAAGATCAGAGTCATGGATCTCACTCCGATCTATCTCTCCATGGATCTCACTCCGATCTATCTCGTTAGTAGGGCTCTCAGCTGGGCGGTCCAACACCCAAATGGGTGCGTCCAGTTGGACATATATTTTTTTGGACCCAAAACACCCATACCTATATTTAGCCTACACCCAATAACATTCAAACCTAACTTCATCCATCACCCAACTGGACAGCCCAAACCCGCCCGATTATAAGTAAATATGTTTAAACTCAATCTAAGTCCAATTTTAATGTCGTTGAAAAATTATGAATACAAATGTGATGTAAAATAAATTCAATAGACTTCAATTTTTGATAACTGTGTTTTATGTAAAAAAAAAATTATAACTCTCTGTTTTATATTAAAAGAAATTATAACTCTCTGTTTTATGTAAAAAAAATATAACTCTGTTTTATATAAGGGAAATACCCTAGGATAGCAATAAAAAAGTTTATGTCACAAATATAGACTCTAAGGATCAAAATGACCAAAATGACCAAATTGTTTCATTAAAGAGGTAAATATACACTTATACCCCTAGGGTTAACTAATCCAAACCTTAGGGTTTAGAGTTAAGAGGTGGTGATTTGAGATTAATATTTAAAATTTTATAAAATAAAACTAAATATTAAAAATTTGAAAATAAAAATTTTAAAAATAGTTTCAAAAAGTATTTTCGAATTACAAAAAGAAAATTTGAAAAAAAAATAAAAACAAATTTCGAAAAAACATTTTAAAAAAAAAATTTATAAAAAAGTTCGAATTTGAAAACATATAATCTAAAACTATAAAAAATTATTAAATTATTAGAGTCCTTTTACTTATTAAATGAAACATTTTGATCATTTTCTTTCTTGTGGTCTATTTTTGTGATCAAAACTTGAAAATAATCTATTTAGGAGAATTGTCCTTTATATAATAGAGAAATCTGGTTCAGGCCGGAGAAATCAAGTCACAAAATCACAGATGAATCGTACAATTGATTTTTCAATTTTCCCCCAATATTTAAAAACCTATTTTTTTATGTAATGGGTTAACCCATTATGCAATTGTATTGACCCAACTTGCCCATGGGCAAATTTAGTGTTCATAGGCTTACCCATTAACCGCCCAACACAGTTGGACTGGATAACACACATGGGCACCCAACCAATTGACACCCCTGCTCGTCAGTTACCCTCTCCACTATTTTCTCAACCAATTGTTATTTTCTTTCTCTCTCTCTCTTTTAGATTGACAATACGAGTAGAGAAAAAGTAATCATGGTTCGCTTCGATTTCGATTAATTTCGCTTGATTTCGCGCCACAGAGAGAGGTTCCATAGGCTTGTCTGAATCCTTGGTTGATAAAACGATAATTATCCCTCTCTGGGAATCAGAATTGGTACACTCCCGATTCGGTATTTGGGCATGCCTCTCACGACTAAATCCCTCTCTCCTCATGATTACGAACCTCTGATAGAAAAGGTGCGCAGTAGAATGTTATCCTGGTCGACTAAAAGCTTATCCTTTGCCGGACGGCTACAACTGATCAATTCTGTAATCACGAGCACAGTTAACTTCTGGAGCTCTGCATTTATCCTTCCTACCAAATGCCTCGACACAATTGAAAGTATGTGTTGCGCGTTCCTTTGGTCTGGCTCGCCAGATCAAACTCATAAAGCCAAGGTCAGTTGGAGTGATCTTTGCTCCCCTAAAGAGGAGGGTGGTTTGGGGATTCGAAGGCTGAAAGATTCTTCAAAGGTTTTTGCGTTAAAGCTTATTTGGAGACTCTTTACTCAACCATCGTCGTTGTGGGTCAGCTGGGTGAAACATTACTTGCTTAAGAACAGCTCTTTTTGGGACGTAAGGGATACTCATAAAGGATCTTGGATGTGGAGAAAACTTCTTAAGTTGAGGAACGAGGCTTATGGATTCTTTAGGATGGAGATTAAGGATGGCAAGTCGACTTACTTTTGGTTTGATAACTGGTTAGGCAATGGGCGCATAATTGATATCACTGGAGCTGCTGGAACCACCTATATAGGTCTGCCTCGCCGTGCGACAGTGAGTGATGCGGTGAAGGAAAATGTTTGGTCCATACGAGGTCAGCGCAGTCGCCACTACCACGAACTTTATGAAACCATCATTGCAGAACCAGTCCCTGATTCTCACCATGGGCATGATGTGGTTCTCTGGAGGCAAGGCGAGGATGACTACCAAGATAAATTCTTGAGTTCTAAAACTTGGGATCAAATTCGTGTGAGGAAGGAAGTAGTGGATTGGGGTAAGGTTGTACGGTTTCCCCAAGGAGTTCCAAGATTTTCTTTCATTACTTGGCTAACAGTCAAGAACAGACTATCAACGGGAGATAGGATGAGAACTTGGGGGATGATTCAGGAGTGTACACTATGTGGAGAGAGAGATGAGTCAAGAGATCATTTGTTCTTCGCGTGTCCGTACTCTTTCACAGTATGGCACAACTTGGCAAATAGACTCCTTGGCTCTCATATAGATCCAGATTGGCAGCTGACGTTGGATCATCTGCAGACATTGCGAGTTGGTATGGATACTATCCTTCTCAAAATGCTCTTCCAGACGACCGTCTATCACATATGGCGAGAACGTAATGCAAGGCGTCACCACACAAGCTGGAGGACAGCTGAGGCCATGTGTGCTGTGATAGATAAGGCAATGAGGAACCGCATTTCGTCTCTCAAGTATCGAGCAGATCATAAGTATGCAGGTCTGCTTCAAAGATGGTTCATTCAAACGATGTAGATGGCCATTCTTTATTTCTTTTTTCAGTCACACATAGAATTAGAGTAGTCATAGAAGCTTCATGATTATTTTGTAAAAGATGCCCACAGTGGATGAATAAATTTAAAATTTCATCAAAAAAAAAAACGATAATTATCCCCCAATAGTCTAAATCCTTTATTCTAATGGATTATAAAGATTGAAAGACAAATAGTCACTTCATGTGTCGAACCACTTGAGAAGATTTGTTTCACAGAAGAACATGAGAAATATTTGTCTGATGGTAGCCAAAGTAGTAAGAAGAGAATAAGGGACGCTTTTCCTTCTGTTGAGAGTAATATCAAAGGTTTGTGTTTATTCTTCTTTTAACTAGATGAATTTCATTTTTAAAATTCTATTGTAATTTTCTGAAGATGGTTCATTTAATCATTTGCAGCTACGCCTGTAACTGGTAATCCTCTACGGATATGTTTTGTCTTCAAGAAACCGAGAGAATCTGAGGTTGTTGTTCCTCAAGTCCCTCAAGAGGATCGTGTTTGCTCCACCTCAGGGACTGAAATATCAAGTTCTGTCTCAGGTCATGATGAGAATCTGCTCCCAGCTTCTCTTGATAGTGACAAGACTACAGTTCTTTCTGAATCAAAGAAGAGAAAAAACATAAGACAAGCATAGAATCCCGGTACAGTTCACTGTTTGATGAACCTGTTCTTCCTTGTCTCTCCATTGAAGAAGACAGTAGCAACAGCGATGACTGGCTTCTTGGTCATGAACTTGCAGAAGCCGGGGGAATCATGTTTTCCTAGTTCTCAGTTTTTGTCTGAAGTAGGAATTTTTTTCATTGCCATACACAGTCCTGTTCTAGGTCCAACATAATCGTTTTGTTCTTTCTCAGCTTAGGCTAGGCCTTAACTTGTACAGTTCCACGAATTGTGTAACAACCACAAAGATAAGTAATACTTGAATGATCTCCCTATTTTTGACACTAATCTTGTTCTACTTTTTTCAAAGTCTGGCAACCTTTAAAGAAATGATTACAACAACCTTTTACAATAAGTCCCCTAACATCATTGAGTTTATGGTGTTGTCCAGTTGTTTCTCTCTTTTCTTCTTGAGACAGAAGCAAAATTTTCAAATTAAATTAGATTAATATGTCAATACAACAAAGTGATCCTCATCAAGAACAAAGTAGAAGAGAGAGAGAGATTTATTTTATTTTTTTTAACACTGTGTGTCATTGATAAGCCACATGGGCAAAAAGTTTCAAAATATTACAAAAACAAACCACAAAATCATACCAGTATGTCATAAGAGAATATAGATAGAAAATATCATACTCTAAAAAACACAAACGCAAACGCAATACAAGAGGACAATAGTCTTCTGATGGGTGCGTTCTAAGATGAGAATGTCATAAGAGAATATAGATAGAAAATATCATACTCTAAAAAACACAAACGCAAACGCAATACAAGAGGACAATAGTCTTCTGATGGGTGCGTTCTAAGATGAGATTGGAAGAGAGACTTCTGCTTCCTCATACATCAGTGAGTAATTTTACACCATCTGCGATGGAAACTCACTATATGGAATCTGAAATTGATACCTTCTCGTTGTAAGTCAATTTCTCATAACATCTGAAAAGAATAATAGTGGAACTGATCAACGATCTGAATATTAAAGGATGAACTGCTAAAACCATGAGCTAAAACCCTCCAAACTTCTTAGCTCTTCTTTTATTTATTTACATGGCAAGAGTTGAACACACTATGAACTCAAAAGGATTCACCAACAAAGAGTAAAAGACACAATAACACATCTTGTTTTAGCAACTATTCAAAAAGCTACTCGAAAATGTCTCTCTTCACTCGAAGGTCTATAAATACCAATAATCTCCCATGACCATTCAAAATCATGTAAGAATAACATAAAAAACCAAAGAACATATATAGTTTTATCTTTTAATGTTTTATTTAATAAATAAATTTTATCTTTAATCAAAAAAAGTTTAGTAATTTTTTTTTAAGAACCCTTAGTTAAGAAACTACCATTGGAAGACAAAATCGAATGGTTTATTAACTAGAGTTCTTAAGTAAATTTAAATACTTAAATAATCATTAAGAAACCCATTTAAGTGTGTCATAATCATGCTCTAAGTGTGTGACGTGAGTTCTTTTAGCTATTTTTGCAAGAATTTATAAAACAACCAATCTGTTATTTTCTTTACAAAGAAAAAACAGTATTTCTTTTCTTTTCTTTTCTTTTTTTTTCTTAGAAAAACAAGATCTTTAGCTCCTCTCATGCTTTCGGTAAGATTCCTAAATAACATTTCCATTTCCTAATCCTTAAGAGTATTATGAATGTTTTCTCTCAGTCGTTACACATTGCGTTGATATGTATGCACGCTAGCACACATATATACAAATTTGGTGGCAGAAGAAAATGGAAGTTAGAGACCGGGAACTTGTGGCCAAGTGGTAAGGGGAAAGGCTTGGGATGTCACTACATTTCAGGTTCGATCCAACTGTCATGCGAAACTAAGTCATATTTTCCTAGTCACCTACACGAATATGGGCTACTGCATTTCGATCCATTTGAATACCCGAAAAAGGGTCTATATGTGGGTTGCACCTTCCATCTGGAGGTTAGATCCGTATGTTTAGCAGATCCGGGTTTAACATTTTTTAGTAAAAAAAATAAAGAAAATGGAAGTTAGAGGATGAGATGAGTAAACTGGGGGGTAGAGTCTCTGGTGGGAACCAAAAACTTAACAAAAGTACATGCAAAAGACCACTTCCTTGTTTTTTGGTAAAAAGACCAAAAAGAAACAAGGGACAAAAATAACACATTTACCCACTTATCTTTTCATTTTTGTAACAATATATTTATTTTTTTGCAGTGTTTTTTCTTTTGGTAATTTAATTTTGTACTTCAACATAATTTTTTTTTTCTCTCCTCACTCGTAAAGAATTATGTGAGCAAATAAGATAACAAAAAAAATTACAAGATTTCCAAGATTTTGGTTGCATTGTAAAATGGCATATCGAGAGTTAGCGACCAACTTGACAACTTGAGAACGTAACTGAACCCCTACTTGAGCTGGCTGAGAGAGAAGTAGGTGAGAGGTAATACATAGGAACTGGCATCTTCTGTGGAAGCTCAGGCCAAGTTGATTCCAAGTTCAGGACTTGGATCGCTTGTCGTATAGAGGGCCTCGAGTTTCTATCAGGATGAGCACACCATAGCCCCACAACAACTAGACACTCGGCTTGTTTTCTGTTGAACTCTTCACCGAGTTTCTCGTCCATAGCTGACATAAGTTGTTGTCTTCCATACAAATCCCAAACTCTTTCAACAAGACTCTTAGCCTCGATGTTTTCTTCTGAATGATCAACGGACTTTCTTCCAGTGACAATTTCTAGTATACTAACTCCAAAGCTATATATGTCAGACTCCTTGCTGGCCCTTCCAGTCATTACATACTCGGGAGCCATGTAGCCAAAAGTTCCGGCTAATCCTGTTGTATGGGAACGTAGGTCATGGTCCATTAATCGAGCCAGCCCAAAGTCACCTAGCTTAACGTTGAAATTAGTGTCCAACATTATATTGCTTGCCTTGATGTCCCTGTGCAATACGCATTGATCCCATTCTTCATGAAGATAAAGCAGCGCCGAGGCTAGACCGAGAGCTATTTTGTAGCTTACGTCCCAACAGAGATGGGGTCTTTTCCCAAAGAGGTGAGTGTCCAAGCTACCATTTGGCATGAACTCATATATCAGCAAATACTCTTCTTTTTCATTACACCAACCGATGAGTTGCACCAGGTTTCGATGTCTTAATTTGCTTATGATCTTTACTTCAGTCAAAAACTCTCTCTTTCCTTGCCTGGAACGACCAGATAATTTCTTCACGGCAACCAACGAATCTATTTCGTTCAAGAATCCTCTATAAACTGCTCCAAACCCTCCTTCACCCAGCTTCCTCTGAGCTGAGAATCTGTTGGTTGCTAACACAAGATCTTTATAAGCGAACCTCCGTGGTCCTGCTTCCTTGTCGAGATCTTCGTTTATAGATATCAAGTCAGTGATCTCTTTTGCCTTCCTTTTTCTTTTCTTGTGCAACCAAACCAACACAAATATGACCAAAGAGATCAGAAAAACAAGCCCAGAGATCGAGAAGCCAACTATTAGTCCTGTCCTGATAGAGGCTTTCTCACTATCCAAGCTTGAGCTGAACTCCCATGATAAAAGTCTATGTCCCTCTGTAACCGCTCCAGTAGTAGCTGAGAATCCGATCGTAACTTGTGGTGGCAGAACCTTTGCAAGATCAATGATGTAAGAAAGGCTTGAATTCTCTCGAGGATCAGAGGTTTGCTTATAACTCCAAGACACGCTCAAGTTCTTAGTAACAGAGTCATAGGAGATATGTGCATTACATATATCTTGGCTGTGTTCGCTTGCATTCCAAGAAGTGTAGTTTGAAGAAACAAGCGAGTTATTATTGATTCCCACATGAGATTCAATTTCCAGAGGATCCCATTCTGTGTTTTGGAATGTGTCAAATTCGACATGAACCAGTGGAAACGAAGATGTAATATCATCGACTTGGTTAAAAAGACCCAAGAAACCACCAGCTGAGTTCACAAGAAGTTGGATTCCCACAGGAGCAAGGAAGAAGCATAACCCATGTCCGAAATTTCCATACCTTACGTTCCGGGTATCGATGATGAAAGAAAAACTGGTATTAAAATCAGCAAGCTTACCAGTTCTAGAACTCCAGATAGGCACTTTCTCATCATAAGTGGCCCAACCAACGCGACTTGTATAGTCAATGTTACCAAGCACCACCGCTCCATCGGGGCTTGCATCACCGTGGTATATAACATTCCCAGGATCACCTCGTTGGAAGCTAGTAAAGTTAAAGTAAACAGAATCAACAAAGCAAGGGAGACCGAGCAACAAGTAAAATAACAAGATAGAAGTGGCCATTGATAAGGATGAACAAATATGTCGTGATGAATACACAAACATTTCAAGAAGTCGATTCATGATAAACTCACAAATAATTCAAAGGCTGCTATGGAATCAACAACTGAAAATAAGAGAGGTCCATTCAACGGAATATTATTAAAATATCAGTCTTCTTAGAAGAGATTTTTAAAAATCTTACTTTAATCTGTGAGTCAACTGAATCCTCTATTAAACAATCTTAAAACAAAGTGACTTAGCGTTTAATAAAACGAAACGTGCAAGACACTTCAGCGCTCATATGTAAACTTTGCTTTCATGAACCACAGAAAAAAAAAAAAAACTAGAGAAAAGGTCATCATAACACGACCAAATCAGCTAACATTTGGTATACCGATCGATGTATTGGCACTTTTTTTATAGGGGTGGGCAAAAAAATCGAACCGAACCGATTCAAACCGAACCAACCGATCCGAAACCGATTCAAACCGAACCAAAGTCTATTTCAAACCATTCGGTTGAAGATTTCTCTAATCCGAATGGTTCGGTTCGGTTCGGTTTGAACCATTCGGATTAGAGAATTGATAGTTTAATAATTGATAAGAAAATTTTCATTGTGTGATTAATAGTTTTAGTAATTTTTAAAAAATTCAAAGCTAAGTTTAAAATTTAAATATTAAGTTGTCAATATTTGTTCAATAACTTTTACCAAAATATTTGTTCAAAGTAAATTAAAAAAATTATATATTTTATATGGTATATAGTTTAATTTTAATATATATATATATATATATATATATATATATCTTTTACACTTAGTATTTATTATATGAGACTTCTTACTTATATGATTTTGTAATCATTTATATTTTATCATAACAAAAAATCTTTAAACCATGGATCACAAAATTTTGAATGTGATATTTTTAATAGTTTTAGTAATTTATAGTCGTTTTAAAAAAATCAAAATATAACATATACAGAAAAATCTAAATTTTTATTATATGGTTAATGTAGTTGTTTAATTTATTTTATTAATTTAAAGTAAACAAATATGATAGAGAATCACTAATTTTTATCATTCAAAATCATTCATTTTCATATATACTTTAGCCACATTAGGCAATTCTGTAATTTTTATTTAAGGAAAAGAATGAAAAACTTATTATATATTTAGATGGACCAACATAGTTTTCTAAGTATTCTAAAACTCATTGTAATGATGACACATGTCTACCTCAAATGTTGTAATGTTTATCTTTTAATATATAGATGATTACAAAAATTTACCTTTTAATAAAACTTTCTTAAATAAAATGGATGATTAATTAGAGTGTTTGTTCAAGTTTGGTTCTGGTATTTCAAAATTTTGGGTATTCTAGTTAGGAGTATACAATCTATTTGAGTATTTTATATATTTGTATCCTCTCGGGTTTGGATACCTTTTCAATTTCTTTCGAATATTCAGTTTGGATTTAGATATTTTGGGGTTTAAAGATTTTTCATATAGTTTTATTCTAAATTTTATCAAAATTTTATCTAAACGTTAAAAAAAGAAGAAGAAAGTGATGAATTTTTTGTTCCTTATGTCAATCATGTTGAATTTTCTGTTAATTTTATTACATATGGACCCCACTCAATTCTTCTCTATTCCTCATATTTAAATGAACTAATGAAGAAATTTTGTTCCTCCTAAATTTTGATGAGGAACTAATATGGATTTAAAATATATATACTCCTTCCGTTTCGATTTAATTTTCGTTTTGGAGAAAAATTTCCGTTTCAAAATAAGTGTCGTTTTATAGTTTCGATGCAAAATTTATTATTAAGATTATCTACTTTATTTTTCTATTGGTTGAAATGTGGTTAGGTGTATAGGTAATTGTGTTTTTTATTTAAAAATATACAAAATCATATGTTTTATTAATCTGTGTGCATAAATCTAGAACGACAATTAAAATGAAACGGAGAAAGTATTTTTCATCGCCATTCATGATTTTGTATTTATTCATTTCCTCAAATGAATATTTTCCATTTATTTTTTATCGAAGGGTCAGCAATTAGAATCTTAATAGACAACATGGGAACTTGAACAATGAATGCCAAAAACCAAAAACAAAATTTTGATTACTTGAATTATAATTTAAGTTATAAATACTTTTACTTGATATATGCCTTTTGAGAATTTCTGGAAGAGTTCCCTTTGAATCACAAACGCAAGATTCTACTCTATAAACATTCAATATAGATTTCGGGAAACGTTTTCAAATGTTTGTTCTTATTGTTTCAACCAAACATGAGTTGTTGTCTCAACGGTAGCTCTGTTTTTTTTTAATGATTTAAATAAAGCTAAGAATGCCACAGAATTTCTAAATCGAAAATTTCAAAGTAAATAAAATCGAAAAGTAATACTATAATTTCTCCAGCCATCGCAATGTGTTGTTGTTAGTCTTCTAATTATATTTAGTTGTATCTTGCCTCAAGATTGCTTCTCGGAAAGGGAGAGATTCCTGAACCCGCCGTGCAATATTACAACTACAAAGAAGAGTGCAAACAACATCATCATCAATTCGTTAGAGACTGTTGAAAAGATAACTGAAGGATACCAATATACTGACTAAGTTACCTGCATAACTTATCGCAAGAGCATAGAAAACAGCAATTTGAACATTCAGAAACGACAAAAAGCTCACGGTTGCTGCAAAACAAAGCGAGAAACTTTGTTAAATGATCCAGAATTACATAAAAGAGAATATCTCAACTAAGTAAAAATATCATCTTAGGGTCCATATCAACAAGGTTAAGTATGCAAGTCGAAGAACCAAGAAAGAAACCCAAAGTGGATACTTACCGCATAGTGCAACACGGATTAATATTTTTCGGATCAAGGGATGTCGATTGGATTCCCATCTGTCGACGCAGAATTTGAACAACTCCCAAAAGGCATAGCTTGTTACAAACCCTAGCAACGCTAGTGGCATCTCAAACCTACAAAAACTCAATGTCAGGAGTCAGGACAATCAACACAACAGTGTTTCAAATCCAATTTGGCTAAAAAAAGGCTTAAACTTAAAAATATTTTTTAAGTGAATTATAAAATACAGTTTAGCTAAAAAAGGCTGAGACTTTATAGATAGATGCATACAGTTCGTAAGTGAAGAAGAGGATGAAGAGTGTTACGTAGTTCCTAGCGAACCGCTTGACATTCTCATGGACTCTGTTTCTAGCTTCATGAGAAGACGACGGGAACGAGTAAAAGTCAGAGTCGCCGAAGAAACTGGTTGTCCATGTCGGCGTATCTCCGGAGAAATCATCGGCTGAGAGCTTCGAGAAAGGATTGATTGTTAGAAGAGAGAAGACAGCGACGAGCTGAGCCGACAGAGCCGTAGGAGGTTTAGCTTCAGTGGCAGAAGAGGAGGAGGATGGTGACATTGGTGAGACGGCGGAGATACGGTGGTCAAGAAGGTCGTGTTAGCCGGAGTCTTGAAGCAATGATTCGAGTACAGAGTCTGGTACGGTTAGCGAGAGAGGATTAGCAGAGAAACCCATTCTTCTTGTCGCTTCCATTACCATTTTTTTCCTATGTTCTTTACTATTTATAGAGGAAACTTTCTATTTTTGTCGTTTATAAAGCGTTTAAATTCCACAATTAGGAAAGAGAGGAAAAGATTAATAAAAAATGTCAGCTTGGCAATTCATCAAACACTTTCCGTGCACGAATCTCTCCCGCCATATCCTCAGAGTCAAACCTCGCCGCTGCTTCACTTCCTCTACTCCTCCCTCCTCCTTTTCAGTCACCGCCTGTCTCTCTACATCTTCCTCATCTGAGTCCTTCGCTGATGCACCTTACCTCTCAGTTCGTATCCACTGTCCTAAACATGTCGTCGTATGTAACCCTCTCGCTCTCTCTTTCTCTCATCCGCACCCTAATTGGATAAGGAGATTGAAAGTTTCTTTCTTTCAATTTGGGTTTCGTTAGGATTCTTTCTCGGAGGCTTTGTTGTGTTTTGGAGCGAGCTCAGTAGCTGTAGATGAAGACGACGACGACGAAGAAGATGAAGATGTGACTTCTGGGTCTTCTCTTGCTTCCAAAGAGGTGAAAAAAGCACCAATCTTTTTTATCATTGAACAATGTTTCAATAAATAGGAACGTAAAGTTTTGTTCTTTGTAGTCTCATCAGAGCCATAGCTTGTGTTTCTTTGGTCTTTAATCTTTGGGTTTGTTTTGCAGATTTGTATAGAATCAATATTTCCTGTGAACGAGGAAGTGAAAATGTGCATTTCACAGGCTGCAAACTCCATTGGCTTGAAGGAGATACCGAAATTCAAAGTTGAAATGGGTGATGAACAGGACTGGGTTACCAAGAACCAGGCGAGCCTTTTATGTTAACAGAGGAGGGATGGTTTACACTAAATGCTTTAGTGTTCTGTTTCCTTTAAGAGAGCTTGCATAACTCTTTTGGTTCATGTGTTGCAGGAATCGTTTCAGCCTATTGAAATCGCCGAGAGGCTTTGGATCGTACCTGAGTGGACTTCCCCTCCTGTATGTATAAAACCGCTTCAACACTCTTTTTAACAATTTCATTGTACTGAGAGAACCGTTTCATCCAGTTGGATTCTCGTTATTGTCTTGCCTTGGTTTATATGACAAAGAGCGGTCTTAGCTACTGAATGTTGCAGAATATGAATCTCCTTCTTTCAGTGTCAGCTTATACAGAAAGAGATATATAAAGTTGTGTGTGTGTGTGTGTAAAAGTAGTCTTTCACTATTCTTTGCAAGGTCGCTGAAGGAGTAAACATAATTCTGAATCCTGGACTTGCGTTTGGGACTGGAGAACATCCCACGACTAAGCTGTGTCTATTGCTTCTACAAAGTTTGATAAAAGGCGGAGAGGCATTCCTAGACTACGGTACTGGTTCAGGAATACTTGCAATCGCAGCCCTCAAGGTCAAAACTCTCACTCCTTCACAAACCAATCATTACAAAGTAATCATCTTATTTCAAAAAAATCTTTATGTATCCTTTCATCCTTGGTGTATGGCTCGTTTGAAATTTGCAGTTTGGTGCTGCATCATCTGCTGGTGTTGATATTGATCCACTGGCAATTAAATCTGCTAGTCACAATGCAGCTCTGAACAACATTCCATTGGAGAAACTGGAGCTGCACCTTGCACCAAGTGATAATAGAGAGATGCCATTGCGAAAAGAACAGTTTGATGTGGTCATTGCAAACATACTCCTGAACCCGGTTATGGAACTGGCGGATCATATCCTTTCATTTGCGAAACCTGGGGCAACCATAGGCATTTCTGGGATCCTCTCTGAACAGGTACATAAACAGTCATCTCTAATTACAATAGTTATAGCGAGTAGGCTACCTGCAAATCCCTAGAACCAGAAACAGACCATAAACTGACATATTCAATACTGGTTTTGCAGCTTTCAAGTGTAAAAGAACGGTACTCTCCCTTATTGGAGGACATATCTGTGGCCACAATAGGTGATTGGGTTTGCATGAGCGGTACCAAGAAAAGGAGTTGATTGATAACTGATCAGAAAAGAGGCTATAACATAAAAGCATTAGAAAAGAAATTGTGATAACAAAAAAATGCCTAATGATCAGGGAGCCTAGTGGAGTTGTGTAAGAGGCTACATTTGACATTGAAACTTAATGTACTCTTCATTGTTGGATTCAAAAGATTCAAGTCTATGATAATTTAAAATTGGTGTTGTCACAAGTCTATTAGAAAAAAAAATAGAAATATGTCGATATAGAGTAGTATCTTCTTGTCATCGATTCACCTCCTCAATTGTCTTCTTCCCAATGAAGAAGTCTTCTTAGGAATGTAGACCTTGTAACTCACCTAAACAAAAAAATAATTCAAAAGAAAAAAAATAGTTTTGTATCAACATACATTTGAGGGTATATAGACTTACCTAACAAATATAATGAAATCAATATTCTAAGCATGGCAGGAACTTTACCTGAACCATTTCTCCACCCCTCATCACAGTCATTGTTTTCTTTTCATACTGTGACTCATCACTTGTCCTCTGTTCAGACTGAGACTCTCCTTTGTTTTCATCTAATGACTCAGTATCAGTATGAGGAGGAGACGTAGAGCTAACTTTTGTTGGTTCTATGCTTTCCCCTACATTCTTTGTTGCCAGAGCTAAAGAACTTTCTGGACAACTCTTGCCATTGATGCTCTCCGCTTCAGCATCTTGACATGCAGCGGCTTCTCTCCTGCTAGCCAGGTTTACACTTTCTTGCCCCAATACCGGTCTAATCAACTTCCGTTTGGTTGTTGTACAAGAGCTAATTCCAGGACCAGCTTTAACCTTGACAGTATCACCAGACTGTTGAGAGGGAAGATCAGCCAACCCTGTTCCAGATTCCTTCACATTTTCGACTTGTGAAGCCTCAAGATCTTTGTCTCCCTCTGAAACACATGGCTTCTGCTCCAGGAGAAGGCGCTCTTGTGACTCTTCAAATGTTTCAGATTCAGTTTGCCGAGTTTCTCCTTCGGAAACAGAAGAGACCTCTTTACTAACTGTTCCATTCCTCTGGGACTCTCCACGAAACCTTTTCAAATTCTCTAAGGCTCTTTTCTTTAGAATGGCTTCCAAGTCATCACCTTTCAAGCAATTGTCTGGATGAGAAGCTTTGCTAGTTTCAGAATTAGTAAACTCCTCGAAATCATCATATCCAATACGTCTGTTGTCATGAGCAGGAGAAGAGAGAGTAGCTTCACCATCTCTCTGGTCATCCACAATCACATTCTCATCAGATTCATCATCCACCATGCCCTCCTTTCTCTCATCACCATCATCGTAATTATACGTCACCACAACAATCGATTTAAGCCTTTTGGAGTTCTTCTTCTCAGTCATTACATCATCCTCCACTTGCCAGCATTCATCAGGTTCCTCTGAAGCATCCTTAACTCTTCCTTTCTCTCTAGTGATTCTCATTCCATCACTCTCACTGCCTTCATCACTACTAGTGGAGCTTGAACTCGAATCTCTCCTACTTCTCTTCTTCTTCTTCTTCTTAGTCACTACACGTTCGTTCTTCCTCTTAGACCTTTTCTTTTTCTTTAAAAGACGAATATCATCATCATCACTCTCGCTACTACTAGAATACCTCTTCCGTGACCTCCTCTTCTTCTTGCTTAGTTTAGACCTACGCTTCTTCTCTCTCCTGTAATCACCTTCAGAGCTAGAAGAGTAGAAAGAAGAATCTGATTGACTCTCATCAGAAGAAGAGTCTTTAATCCGACGAATCTTCTTCGATTTGCTTCTCTTCGTCTTCTTCTTCTTCACCGAACGCAACTGCACAATACAATTCATCAACAAACAAAACCCTAATTCGAAAGTAACTAAAGGTCGACACTTTACATAAACTCAAATCGAAAAAGTTTCGATCTTTGCTAGTAATATGTATACATGGGAGATATAATATAATGGGTAAATCACAAAAAAAACAAAAAATCATTGAATCGAGAGTACCTTAGAGGGATCTTCTTTAGAGGAGCGTTTAAGTTTCTTCGAGGAAGATGAAGATTTGCCCATCGTGCTCTCTCTCTTTCTCCCTCAATGAATCGCTGTCTCTTGTTCAAAAGGGGATCGAAACCAAAATATTGTTTAGGTTTTATCTCTTCTCTTGCGGATGCTAATGGGCTTTCCACTTGTTTATAATCGATTCAATTTAATGCAATGTTTCGAAAACCGGACCGTATATAGCTACCGATCGACTGATTGGACCGAGTTTTCTATTTTTAAGAATTAAATATATATGATTATATATTTACACCATATAGACCTAAAACAAACAAAATAATTTTTTTATTAACTACAAAAATAAACAATAAATATAAATCTAGCTATATATACGATAAACTTGAACACTATGTAAACTGAAATTGATAAAATCAAATGCTTGACCATTCAGATTACCGTATTTATTTATTTTTACAACTAAAATTTCAATTTTTATAAATATGGCAAAATAAGAATAGTATATGAGATCTAAAAATATTTTCGTACATCATTTCTTATGAAATAAAATTTTAAAACTAATTAAATAGTGATAGTCAAACATTGATTTTGAAATACTAATTAAACTCTAATAACAACTGAAAACACATTAATTATATGTTAATCTTTTAGAACTGGATTTTGAAATTGACCCGGGTCATCGGGTTTACCAGTTTTTTGCCGGTTTTATCGGTTTTGTTCAAATCCGGATTTCA
This sequence comes from Brassica napus, assembly GCF_020379485.1. Taxonomy (NCBI): domain Eukaryota; kingdom Viridiplantae; phylum Streptophyta; class Magnoliopsida; order Brassicales; family Brassicaceae; genus Brassica; species Brassica napus. The sequence continues at coordinate 11,261,331 of NC_063445.1, read as the reverse complement.
AATATGGGTTTCAAAACGAACCAGACTCGACTTCTTCAACGAGTCACGGTTGGACCGGTTCGACCGGTTCGACCGGCCGGTCCGGTCCGGTTTTCAAAACCATGATTTAAGCAGAGTGGAAAGCGAATGAGGATGTTTCCTTCTTTTGTAATTTTTTTTTACTTTTAAAAATTCACAAGAGGAAAAAATAAATTAAAATCATTTGTACGAGTCCTTTTCAACAAGAATAAAGTTTCAATCAGATTCAATATATGGTAAAAATTCTATCAATTAATAATGTTGGAACTTTAATAATTTATTAATTTATATAGTTATTAATTTTCAGAAAAATATTCTTTTTTGTATTTATATATTTTAAAGTATATTTATATGCAAAAACAAGAAAATACTTGATTTTACAATATATGTATTGATTAAATTATATATATATATATATATATATATATATATATCTATATATATATGTGTGTGTAAAATGACAAAATAACTCAATGCATTTAGAAAAATTAAATGGACTTCATAAATGCATTGTTTATATTTATATAAACTGTATATACATTAATTATTAATTTATGTTTATATTAAGACCATCTTAGTTTTCATAGCTTCTTCTTCCATCTTCTCAAGCCTTGTTTCTTGAAACTCAAAGCGCTTCATCACACTCTGTCGCAGATCATGAACATCACATTAGGTGTATCTACATCTATGCGTATGTTAGTAGTTACTTATACGGTTAGGTGCACGATAGCTAATCTTATCTTGTATATATACAGAACTACACTGTACAGATTCATTAATGTGAAGATTCATATTTCATAACAAACTTCTTTCCACTCTCATATCGTCTTCTTCACATCAGCTTTCGTAAACCTTAATATGGTATCAGAGCCTCACGATCATGAGTACATCTCTGCGTGATCTTGCTCTATATCAGATTCTCTTCTTCTTATTCATCGTCACTCGTTCCGTTTTCTTCTTCATTCGATCGATCTTCGTTTTCTTGATTTTGCGATCTGATTGAAGCTCGTTTCGTCCAATCTGAGCTTCGATCGAGATTCGTCTCTCTTCTTTTGTGCTTTGATTGCACTTTTACTCTTTGATCTACGGTTTTTTTTCTTGGATTTTGTATCTCTTGGAGCTATGGAGCCTACTCTTCCGTTTCCGAATCCGGCGAATCCGACTCCGCCAACTCTCACTAATCATTACGAGAATCCCTATTATTTCCACAACTCCGATCATGCGGGATTGAAGTTAGTCACTGATCGATTGACTTCTGGTGCTGACATCATTCACAAGTCATCATGTTTTGCATCCACCTTTCCAATCTCATCTATCACAGCCTCACCTCCCATTGTTCTCTGTCGCCAAGAAGATGAGGCTGAGCTGCTCATGATCAGTGGAGAAGTTCTTTGTCACTCTTTCTGATCGTTTCTCTCTCTGTTTTTCGTCTATCTCTCTCCTCAGTACTTGGTCATTCTTCTCTTTGCCTCTCTCTCTTTCTCCTCTGTTCTTAGTCGTCGTCGTCGTCTCTCTCTTTGTTTCTCTTCGTCGTCGTCTCTCTCTCTATTTCACGTCGTCGTCGTTGTCTCTCTCTCTCTCTCTCTGTTTCTCGTCGTCATCTCTTTCTCTCGCTCTCTCTTTTCTTCGTTGTCTGTCTGTGTTGTGAGTGAAGAACACAGAAACCCTTATTTTAATTTTATCCCCAATACAATTCTTTTTTTAATTTAAGTCGGGTCTGGTTTTTTTTTAATTGGGCAATCGCTGTTTTCTAAACGCGTTTTTAATTTATCTAATTGCGATTTCGAAATTGATTAGAGAGGGGGATTAAAAAAGTTAGGGGGAGATGTAAAGAGAAAGTATATGATCAGGTAGATTTACGAAGAGCTTGATAGTTTGGGGGGAAATAAGCAGGGACAGTGTATCTAAGGAGGGAAATAGGCAGGCAACCCAGTTATTATTGCACAATAGCTTTAAATAGAAGTAACTCTAAGTACTTCAAATATAAACTTCTCAGTTCTCTCGAACCGTTTCTTCAGCTACTTTATTTATCCAATCTTTACCTCTTAAACCCAGAAGAGAAAACACAAAGTCTGAGAATTTATATTAGTAATTAAACTATCCTATCTCTTCACAAAATAATTTTATGGAGCTACGCTGCAAATAGATAGTTTATATAACTCGCCTGAAGGGGAGAACTTGTAAATATCTACTACTTAAGCTTTGAAAAAGGAGAGATGTACCTTGGAAATAAGATCATCGGGAAGAGCAAGATGGGTTCTGCAAAACCTCCATCTGTAAGATCTTCCACAGGGCCGGCTTAAATAAGGGCCGGACCCAATTCGTTGACCCAATTTTTTAAAAAATACATATATTTTTATATTAAAAAAAAAAGAGCACAAATTTGTTTATATGAAATATTTTTTTATTTTCATAAATTTATTTTTAAAAATACTTCTGGTATTTAAAAAAAACATATATCTATTAGATTTTTTTAAAAAAAAACAATAATTCGGAAATTAAAATTTTTTTTTGTCCGAAGGTCCATGACATCATTGAACCGACCCATCTTCCCTCAAGCTCCACCGTAAATATCCTTCTCATTCTCTTCTTCTTCGCAGTCTCTTTTTTCTCCTGTATATCCCTCCTGCGTCTCTTTTTTCTCTGTCACTTACAAAATAAATGGCCCTATAAGTGAAATTTGGGTCTTAATTGGGCCCATTAATTTTTGGCCGCCTAAAAAAAGTTTTAATGTGCTTTTAGCTTTTATTGTCATTTACCGGATGTCCCACTAAGGAAGACCCTCGACATCTTTGATAAACTTTTTTTGGGGGTGTAAATCTTTTTTTTTTTTTTTTGGTCAAATTTTTGGGGGTGTAAATCTTTGATAAATTTTGCATGTGACTAATCTGCAAAGTCTCTACTTCGTTCCATGGGAAAAGCCAAGGCGTCCATTATGGTGGCAAGTTCCCCCATAATATAATTAATAATATCAATTTACTATGTAAAAATACAAAGAAATTAGGTAGGTGATATGGTTTGATGAAGCTGTGCATCCATGTTGTTTTAGGTTCCATCCATTTGTCAATTATGAGATTTTGCACCCATAAAAATATTATTCTAGCTATGCCCCTGCTTCCTTCTCACTACAAGAAAACATAATCTTAACGAGGGCGGTTTTCCTCGTTATTTCGTCGTAAAAGAGGCTTTACGACGAATTAGCGAGGAAACGCGTTTGCTCGTTACACGTCCGTCGTAACACATATTTCCTCGCTAATTCGTCGTAACTTAGCGAGGAATATATTTCGTCGTAAAGACGAAGTAGAACGATTCGTCGTAAAGACGTCGCTACAATTCCTCGTAAGGACGTCACTACAATTCCTCGTAAATAACTCGAAAACAGTTCCTCGTAATCTACACGTAAATACCTTGAAAGATTTTCCTCGCAAAATACACGTAACAACCACGAAATGATTTCCTCGTAAAATGGTCGTAAACATTTCCTCGTTATTTCCTCGTAAATACTTCCTCGTAAAATACTCGTAAACTGTTTCTCGTCATTTCCTCGTAAGATTTCCACGTAAAGAGGTCGTACATTAGCTACGAATTTACTTCGTTTTTATTATTTTACAGAATTTTAAAATATAATAAAAAAATAATTAAAATTATTTAATTTAATAATAAATTAAAATTCAAAATAAAAATAAATTCATATGAAAATATTTTATAAATAAATAAGTTTTGAATTTATATAATACAACAACAAAAAAAAACTAAGGGTCGTTCATCGCCCGGTAGAATTCATCACTCCTCCTCGTAACATCCGCCTCGTTATGTACGTCGCCGGATGACTCGCCATGAATGGGATGTTGTTGTCGCATGTTCCTCAACATGGACTCCCATTCCGGATTTGTGGCCGCAATAACGTCTAAGAAGCCCTCGACTCCACCCATACGAGATTTTGTCGCGGTCAACTCGTTACGCAGCTGAGCGGACTCTCTACGCAGCTCCGTGACTTCATCATCCCGTCGCTGACCATAAGACGATGTCGCTCTCGGAACATCGTTGACGGAACCAATACCCAATGTCCGTCCCTTTTTTTTAGGGACAACCTTAAAAACAAAAAAAATAAATATTGTAAGTAAATATTTAAAGTTAAATTAAATGAATAATTAAAAATTAATTTTTTTGAAAATTTACCTCCTCGTAAATCTTATCCACTTCAAGTGTGGATAAGGTGACGGGTAATCCGTCGGTAGACTGCTGGGTCAGCTGAGTCTGGCGGTCTTCAACCCGAGCAACTACGTCGTTGTAGATTTGCTCGGACTTGCCATCTACAAATACGCCCGCCTTGTTCTTGTGGGTCCTCTCGTAAAGTTCCATAAGAGATGGGAGATGTCCCGTCTCTTTGGCCTAAAAAACAGTTAAGAAAGTTAGAATAAATTAATATAATTATTAAAAAAATTATTTAATAAAATATTTAATTACCATTTCCAAACGGACACCGGCGTGGGGTTTTTGGCCCGTAGTGTGAAGCATCGGCCCGTTCCCGTGCTCATCGACCGTGTTACGGGAGTTAGAGCAAGCCTGGGCGATTCTAATCGAATCAGGAAGGCGCCAATAACGGATGAGGCCATCCCACACGTCCGTGGTGAGCTCAGCGGGTTTGCCACGCTCATACCCCTTCACGATCCAGTCACCCTTCCAGTTGGAGACCGTGTCCAACAAGCGAACTTTCGCTTTCGCGTTAAACTTCTTCTTCACCCTCTCAGTGATCCCCAAAGCCCAATTATATTTTTGCTGTTGGAAAAAATAAATTAACAATTAGTTTTTTAGAAAGTATATATATAAATCATGAAAAAATTAAAAAATATATAATTAATTAATAGAAACTTACAGCGTAAATTTTGAACCACGTCTTTCTGACGTAGTGAGGCGTCTTACTCCAGTTTGGATGTGCCATGGAGAAGTAACCCTTGATCGTGTCGGTTACGTCCGATGCAAGACATCCGTCAACCCCCCACCTGGAAAATACAAATTTAAAATATAAATTATTTTTTAATGTTATAAAAGATATTTAAACGAATTAAAAAAATTAATGCAACATACCACAACGTTCCGTCCGGTCGGTCTGGGTCGATGACTGGTAAACCTTCTCTGCCTGGCAGACTGAGAATGTCCTCTACCGTGTACTGCGAGTAAGGAGCACTCGGAGGCACCATCAGATCAGGATGAATATCAGCGACCATCGGAGGTGCCATCGGAGGAGGCACAGGAGGAGGCATCGGAGGAGGCACATGAGGAGCCGATGGTGCACTAGAAGAAGTAGACCCAGAGACTCTCTGAGTGTACTGAGTCTCGGGGACAGTCTCCTGGCCCGAAGAACTGGGAGCGGAAGAAGAGGCCGGGTCTAAACGACTACCCGGCTCACCGAAGATCTCTCTGTAATGGGCAGTAAGTCTTCCTTTTCGAACCTGGAAAAAAAAATGAAATTTTTAAAATTAACATCAACAATATATTTTCCAACATTATCCACCTAATCAACACTAAATAACATAAAATCCGCAAACCTATCTAAATTCCCTATACTAACCACCTAATATATCCTAAACTAACCAAATTAGAGAGGAATCAGAGAGGCTTACCATTGCTACGAAATGGAGAGGAAGTAGAGAGGAAAGAAAGAGTGAGCGGTCGGGTGTATATATAAGATTACATATCGTCGCAAATTCGTCGTAAATTTACGACGAAATAGCGAGCAGTTACAAAGGCCCGTGTTTTTTTTTACGAGGAAATGGCGAGGAATCACAAAGGCCCGTGTTTTGCTTTACGTGTACTTTACGACGATTTTGCTTACGTGGAATTAACGTGATTTATGTTTAAATCTTTTTACGTGGTCTTTACGACGATTTCATCCTACGTGGAATTAACGAGGGTTATGTTTAAATCCCTAGAACCCCAAACCCGAAACCCGAAACCCCAAACCCCAAACCCCAAACCCCAAACCCCAAACCCCAAACCCGAAACCCCAAACCCGAAACCCGAAACCCCAACCCCGAAACCCGAAACCCCAAACCCGAAACCCCAAACCCGAAACCCGAAACCCAAACCCGAAACCCCAAACCCGAAACCCGAAACCCCAACCCCGAAACCCGAAACCTGAAACCCGAAACCCCAAACCCGAAACCCGAAACCCCAACCCCGAAACCCGAAACCCGAAACCCGAAACCCCAAACCCGGAACCCGAAACCCCAAACCCGAAACCCGAAACCCGAAACCCAAATCCCCATCTTTAATTTTCTACTTCATATATTCCAAACCCCCATCTTTAATTTTCTACTTCATATATCCCTAGAACCCCAAACCCGAAACCTGAAACCTGAAACCCCAAACCCCAAACCCGAAACCTGAAACCCGAAACCCGAAACCCCAAACCCCATATTCCTTATTTTCTACTTCATATATTCCAAACCCCCATCTTTAATTTTCTACTTCATATATTCCAAACCCCATATTTAATTTTAGGTTTCGTCGTTATTTCCTCGTTGTCTTACGTGGACTTTACGACGATTTCATCCTGCGTGGACTTTACGACGATTTCATCCTACGTGGACTTTACGACGATTTCATCCTGCGTGGACTTTACGACGATTTCATCCTGCGTGGACTTTACGACGATTTGTGCTTACGTGGAATTAACGAGTGTTATGTTTAAATCCCTAGAATCAGAAACCCCAAACCCGAAACCCGAAACCCCAACCCCCAAACCCCATACCCTAAACCCGAAACCCCAAACCCGAAACCCGAAACCCGAAACCCGAAACCCAAACCCCCATCTTTAATTTTCTACTTCATATATTCCAAACCCCCATCTTTAATTTTCTACTTCATATATCCCTAGAACCCCAAACCCCGAAACCCGAAAGCCCAAACCCGAAACCCAAAACCCAAAACCCGAAACCAAAAACCCGAAACCCCATATTCCTTATTTTCTACTTCATATATTCCAAACTCCATCTTTATTTCCATTCCAAACCACAATATCCCACATTTGCTTATTCATAAAACAAACTCCCAGCATTACCTTATTCATAAAACAAACCCCACATTATCTTATTCATAAAACAAACTCCCTCATCTTATTCATAAAACAAATACATCAATCGGATACATCGACATTCTCGTCATCACTAGAAACATCATCATTTTCATTAAACTCGTCTTCAACAGCTTCGTCTGTGGCATCATCGGTAAGATCTTCGTACTCGTGATTATGCGGATCAATGAGAAGGATGTCATCAATTTCTTGTTCAGGTTCCTCGACTTCATTTATCTGTTCTTCTTGCAATGGTGGTTCTTCTCCACTGATGATTCGTCCTTGAGGTGTAACTTTGATCACTGCTAACCAATTTATACCTGAATCTCTCATCCGAGGGTATGGAAGGAAGCTAACTTGGTCTGCTTGTGAAGCTAAGATGAAAGGCTCGAATTTGTTGTACCTTCGTCCACCGTTGACATCAACTACACCGAATTTGTTAGACCGAACACCTCTGTTGACGACGGGGTCGAACCATTCACATTTGAAGAGGACGCATTTCAGCTTCAGTATCCCTGGAAATTCGACTTCAATAATCTCCGTCAAGATCCCGTAGAAATCTGTTTCCCCTTTCACACATATTTCATAGTTACTGGTCGCCCGCTGTCTACCATAGTCATATGTATGAAAAGTATAGCCTCGTGTGAAATACATCTGTGATGTGGTGACCTTTACAAGTGGAGATTGAATTACTTCGTGTAACCACTTAGGATAATCTGCATCGTCGTCGTCATAATCAACCTGCAAAAATAAAGAGAATGTTAATGAAATACAGATAATGTATGAAAAAAAAGTTTTAGTTAGTACATGATTCCGCAACCACTTAATGAAGTGTTGATCTTTCTTTTTGTCTACGTCACGTGTGGATATACCAGGAAATGTTTTTTTCGACTTGAGAAACAAATAGGCTGTAAAATCACATTTTATAGGAATGAATCTCTCGCAATTATACAATTAATTATACTTATATGTGTTTCGAAGTGTCAATATATGTTACCTTTCAAAATAACGCATCAATGGATCTTCGCAATTGAGTAGAATATAGGTGTGTGCACTGTGAGCGTCTTCTTCACTCGACCACCAAACCTCTTTACACTTCCCACCGAGTCGTCCAATCTGGCTAAAGATGTCTGGAACACCAGCAACTGCATATGTTGGCGCAACACCACCATCATCATATCTTCTTGGAGCTCTTCTCCGTGTACGTACTTTTGACGCAAAGTAGTACGATGTGAAGTGAGAAACTTCTTCCGTCAAACTTCCAGCAATTATAGAACCTTCAACTTTGGCGAGGTTCTTTGCTTTTCCCTTCAAATATTTCATGGCTCGCTCATACTGATACATCCATCCGTAATGTACAGGTCCACGAAGCAATGCCTCATATGGGAGGTGGACAGCTAGATGCTCCATGACGTCAAAAAATCCGGGAGGAAATATCTTCTCCAAGTTGCACAATAAGATGGGAATGTTCTCCTGAAGCTGTTCCACAACTTCTTCTTTAAGAGTGCGTGTGCTCAGATCCCTGAAAAATGCTCCAATGCCTTTTATATTCAAAAAAAAATTAAACACATTGTTAGTCATATATTATTTTGTAAATTATTGTGATATAATACACTACGTACCTGCAAGTGCTTCATGTACGTTTGTTGGAAGTAGCTCCGCAAATGCAAAGGGCAGTAGTCGTTGCATAAATACATGACAATCATGACTCTTCATCCCGGAGAACTTTTGACCCTTTTCAACACATCTAGAGAGATTCGAAACATACCCATCGGGGAACTTCACTTCTGATGCCACCCAGTTGAACAACACCGACTTTTTTTCTGAAGATAATCTGAATATCGGAACGGGAACTTGTCCATTGCTTTTAATATGTAACTCGCTTCTTGAGCAAATATCCGGCAAGTCCAACCTCGATTTTATGTTGTCTTTTGTCTTCCCTGGGACATTCAATATTGTATTCATGATGTTCTCAAAGAAATTCTTCTCTATATGCATCACATCGAGGTTGTGGCGCAGAAGAAGATCCTTCCAATATGGCAACTCCCAAAATATACTCTTCTTGTGCCAGTTGTGATGAACACCGTAAGAATCTGGCATATTACGAGGGACATGCCAATTACCACCCCAACGAACTGTTTCGTTAGCTCCGTAGTAGTCGATTTGCGCTTCAATTTGTTCTCCAGTTAGATATGGAGGAGGAGTGTCTCTCACAACCCTTTTGTGCCTAAACAAATTCTTGTTTCTTCGGTAAGGATGGCCAATGGGAAGAAATCGACGGTGACAATCAAACCAACTTGTCTTCCTACCATTCTTCAGTTGAAACGCATCTGTCGTTCCATTACAATATGGACAAGCTAATCTCCCATGTGTAGTCCATCCAGACAACATCCCATAGGCAGGGAAATCACTTATGGTCCACAAAAGCATCGCTCGCATCGTAAAATTCGTCTTCGTTGAACAGTCATACGTCCTCACCCCTGTTGACCACAAATCCTTCAACTCTTTTATCAGTGGTTGTAGGAAAACATCCAGGGACCTTTTTGGATGGTTCGGACCAGGTATTAATATGGTCAAGAATAGTAACTCCCGTTGCATGCACATCTCCGGTGGCAGGTTGTATGGAGTAAGAAAGACTGGCCACAATGAATATTGTCTCCCTGACATTCCGAACGGACTAAATCCATCTGTGCATAATCCGAGATACACATTCCGGATATTGCTAGCGAAATCTGGATGTACTTTGTTGAAATGTTTCCAGGCTCTTGCATCTGATGGATGAGTCATCTCACCATCCGTCTGAGTATGCTCGGCATGCCATCTCATCTTTCCAGCAGTCTGCTCTGATTGATACAATCTTTTCAATCTGTCTGTAATTGGTAGGTACCACATCCTTTGGTACGGTACCCTATTACGTCCCCGTCCTTGCGGCTTGAATCGTGGCTTCTTGCAGAATCGACATTCTTCTAGCTTCTCATCATCTCCCCAATAGATCATGCAGTTGTCGATGCAAACATCTATCATCTCCGAAGGCAACCCAAGACTATAAACCAGTTTCTGAATCTCATAATAAGAATCAGCAGACACATTGTCTTCCGGCAAATACTCTTTAAACAAGTCCGCCCATTCGTTCATGCAACTTTCAGGTAGATTGTGATCAGTTTTAATATTCATCATTCTAGCAGCTAACGACAATTTAGAGAGACCTTCTCTACAACCACTGTAAAGTGGTTGATTCGCCGCGTTTAACATTTCGTAAAACTTTTTTGCATCTATATTAGGTTCTTCATCTCCATCATGAGCTACGAATGCATCAGCTACCATATCATGAACCCTATCATAATCTACCATCTCCTCTTGCTGGTAACTATGTTCATTATGCAAATGATGATCAACCGGTTCTTTTTCCTGAAAATTGCTATTACTACTACTAGCTTCATTCTGATCATAATTAAAACCTTCTCCATGTTGAAACCAGATATAGTAATTTGCCGTGAAACCTCTATTTATTAAATGCTTCCAAACATTTTCACGGTTTGCCAGTTTCGAATTGTTGCATTTCCGACAAGGACAGAACATCTTACCACTTTCTTGGGCGAGCGGTGTTGAATCTGCTTGATGCATAAATGTCTCCAGACCCGCAAGGTATTCTTTCGTCACTCTCCCGTTAGCATCTCTATGCATATACATCCACTTCCGCAACTCGTAAATATTCCCGGAGCCAGCCATTTTTTTTTCTTTCACGTTTTTTGTTGTTGGTGTGTTTAAAATGATGTTTAAACATCCATATTTATAGGAAAATTCGAATCTGGTAGTTGTAATTTTGCTATGAATTTACGACGAAAATTAATTAGGTGGGCAAAAAAAACGTGTAACACCTATAAAGTTGGTGGATTCAAAAATTTCCTCGCTAAATACACGTAAACTATTCCCTCGTAAATACCACGCAAAGTTTACGTCGTATTTACGAGGAAATAGTTTTTCCTCGTAAAATACTCGTAAAGTTACATCCACTTTACGACGAAACAGTTTTGTCGTTACGTTACGAGGAAATAACGATGACTTTAGTTTTTCACGTAAATTCGTCGTAAACTCGACGCAAATTTACGAGGATTGTTTTTCCTCGTTAATTTTCGTCGTTAAGCATGTGTTTTCTTGTAGTGTCTATACAAAGAGTTTGTTTACATATATACAACTTTATATATATAGACCTTTTTGTTGTCGCTAAATTGTAAATTTCATTATTTGGTAATGTAGATTTGATATAGGAAAACTTGGTTCTCATTTTTCTGAATAGCTTTTCTTATGCTAATTAAGAACCGTAAAATGACCCTAAACATCAAGGCTAAGTTTAGGCTTTCCAACAATGGACAAAGTTTTGAGTTCAATGAATCAAAGAACAATTGACAACAAAATTAAACTTCAAAGACAACATATTTTTACATGTTTGGCAAAGTCTCTTCCAGAAGTGTTCCAACATTGGGGTTGGCAATTCTGCCCCAGAATACTAATTGAAGAGAGTTCTGACAAACAATCAAGTAGCTAAACACTGGAGAGTGCTCAAGTGCAACCACCGATGTGATGTCGACGCTAATGGTGAACAACATGAGATACTCCGATTAAGAGTAGATGAAATTTTAAAACTCTCCAGATCCGACTACGCAACACGAATGAGATCTCAGAGGATACAACAAAGACATCAAAAGAGCACACAAGCTTTGGCCGGATCTTTGTACTGGAACGATGAAACGCATGGGAAGGCTGACAACTGCACAAAAATAGGTGACACATCTGATGAGCAAAAGGTCCATCAAAGGAGGAAACAACGCTTCAACGTTCCAGCGAAGTCTTGTATCTCAAACTGATCCAGATATGAGTTCAATCGGTACTATCAAATGGCAGATTCAAAGACCCTTTAGTCTAACTAGCTTATCTTTCCTCACTGTACTTCCACATAAACCAAAGACGTCTTTGGATTTAGGAAGACACTAAGAGCACCAGCACTGGAGGTTCGTGGGTGGAATTCACACTCTTCCCCAGAAAAAAAATATATTATAATATGCTACAGTAATGATCCTGTCTCACCACGCTCTTTCCGTATGAACCCGAATCGTCACTGTTCAGCGGGCCCCACGCCACGTGGCGGCCCGCTATTGGTCAATTTATTTTTTATTTTTTTATTTTTAAAAAAAAATCAGAAAAAATAATAAAATATTCAAATTATGAACCCCAACCGGGGGTTCATTGGTGCTCTGAAAGGGAGAGTTGACTGGAAAAGGTAACTGAGATGAATAGCTCGCCACAAAAAATAGGTTGAGAAAAAATATGAGAGAGAAATGATTTATCATAGAAACTAGATAGTTTCATTTGCAAAATGGGACACAGCCTTTAATTTAGTTTCCTTTTATGAAAATTATATGGCTTCCTTTAACTTAATTCCCCGTTACCATAGGTTGTTAGTTCAACATGAAAAAATATTGGCCATTTTGGCAGAGATTCTCGGTTCCAATGACCGATGAGACGAAACTAATATTACATGATCGATGGTCTCGGGTCTAGAGAAATTACGAATTTCAGCCTCAAACTTCTTGGTATTAAAAAAAAAGGAATACAATCTTAACAACGCAGTACATGAAGGACTCCAGCGATCAGTACAATTTTGGCTCTCTTGGTCTTAATCATCTCTCTTATAGAATAGACGCCTAATACAACTTTTAATTTGGCAAGGGTCAACTATAGTCTCATGGCTGGTTAACCTCATGCATTTTTGAAATCCATTCAAACTCTCTCCTTTCTTTTAATGAAATCAACATACATATAAAATGGTATAAAATACAAAATGGTTTATAATATGACCATCATTTTATTGATATACCTAATTCTAAAAGCAATAAAACTTAAAAATTAGTGATACAGTATTAATTTTTTTGAGAAAATTGCACCAGTATTACTGCAATCATCCAAGTACTACATGAAACAAGTATATGCATAAATATACATGATCAGGCCACACTCGTCAAGACCCATATCCCTATGCGCATACACAGCTGTCTTTCTTCCCGAAAGCGTCCAAACCCTAGCTTTTTTAACTTTACTCCCAATTTCGGTTGTTTTCTTTGTTAAAATAATTTGATTTATTTCTCTTCCAACTTTAAATTTCTCTCGATTCATCTTCGTTCTTTTCTCATTTTTACCCTGAAACTTTAAATACGTGAATGCTATATCGTCCAAGACCAAGTTCCGATCGCGTAGAAGCGTGGATTGCCATTTCCATGCACCACGTTCACTCTCTCCACTCATTAGTACACACACTGCATGCATGCTCGTATCACGTGACCCCGTTACTTCGCCGGCCAAGTCAATCAACGGGTATGCATCCGCCACTTGGCTCGATATGGAGCATCCGATTTTTTGGGACCACGACCACATAAGAACCCATCATCACCGTCGGAGTTTGATGTTGTTTTTTGATATTTGTCCCCTCACAGGTTTTGTCATTTGCTGCAAAACCTGCATATTGCCATGTACTTATATTTATAACTAGGGTTCTTGTAATTATTTCTCGATATAAATAGAAATTTGGAGAATATTCTTGGTGGGAAGATTACAAATACTTAAAACTAGTTTTAGTCCGACAAAATAACCCTTATATTTACCTCTTTATCTAGCTAAAGCAGTATTTCTGTATATGTATGCAGATACCATATATATCATTGCACTAAAACAAACATGATCATATTGATAATGTTAAAAAAAACATGACTTTGATACATATCTATGAGAGATTCGTTGTTTTATCGGTGCAAAATGGCAATTCAATGTACATATATTTATTGGCTTTTTGTAGTCACTTCAAAGCGTATACAGTTGAGCGTATATTACATAACACCAAGGCTTTAAAATACATTAAGATTATAAGTATCTGATGGATTTTTCCAAATTATTGAGTTAGAATGTGAACGATTGCATCGAATGGGATCAACTAATTAACTTGCAGAGAATACCATTTTCACTAGTTATAATTTTGGTTTGTAATCGTACGTACGTACAAAAAACAAGAAGAAACAACTGGTTTGTCCCGCTGCAAACTCTTTTAATATTGTTATCCGTCCTTCAAATACAACGGTATGGTTCAAAATTGGATTAGTTGGCTTCCACTGCAACGACTAAAATTCTCAGAGACTGAAATATTATGTTGACATGTACTAAATCATACGGATTAATTTATTTTACAAATTTTGGTGAAATTTTGGGATTATAAGTCAATTGCCATAAAGGCTCGTGTGTGTGTGTTTTTTTGTTCTTCTCGAAAAAAACTCAGCATTTGATCTCATAATAACTACTTCCTTTTTTATTCGTAACTAGTTTTAGCTAAAAATGTGAATATTAAGAAAATTTTTACTTTTAAAAAAATAACATTTAATACATAAATTCAACCAATAATAAAAAAGTATGAATTATTTGATTGGTCACACAAAATGTAATAAATGTAAAAGATGTTTTGGATTATGTAAACATTTTACATTGTGAAACAAACATTTTTTTGTTAAAACTACTTACATATCAAAAATAGAGGGAGTACTAAATTGTAATTGGTGTGGGCGATATGAGAACAAAGTCAGATGTTAAAATTAATAGCCATGGTCAGAATAAAAAGATTAACTGTATCGTTTAACAGTGAAAATAGTCCGGCAGTTGAATTTCTGGACTCTTTAAAACTATACATTACTAGTGTTTGCGCCCGGTACTACGTACGGGGTAAAGATTTCATTAATTTTAACATGTATTAAAACTACAATCTACAGTTTTTGGTTAAAAATAGAAAATGATTGTCTCCTGGTTAGCTATTCTTGGGTTTGTGAAAAGATAATGATTAATTTATTATCTTAATCATTTTAAAATAGTATGCATTGAAGAAAATAAATAATTCCGGATCATGCTAATCAATGCATTGCAATGTTTGTAAACGACAAATTTATACCTGAGTCCTAATAGAATTGTAATAACATTCTCTCCATCCTGTTTGGACGGGCAAAGTCATTAATAATATTCTTTTTGAATTCATTATTATTTTTAAGAATAAATCATTTAATTGGTTGTAAGGTTTGTGTAGCTTTGTTTTTCTTATTTTCTTTTGAGCTCTTGTATGTTATTTTACAACAATTTAGAACATTGAAAACCTGTGAATCGAGATTTTTAAAAACTGAAGCGCAAATATAATTTTATTTAAAATAAATAACAATAATAATATATAATTTGATTTAAGGACATGTAACTGCAGAAACTCTCTAAATCACGTAATTCCAGAAATCCACTCAAACTCAAAATTTTGTTTTCTAGTTTGGGCTGCAAATTTATCTCACAATTCTATACTTATACATAATTTTAAAACATGTTGATTTTGTAAATAAACCAATAAACATATACTTGTGATTCAAATGGCATTTCAACAACAAAAAAAAAGTAGTATTTCAACAGAAATCACAAAAAGAATGATATCGTAGATGTTATCATCGTAACTTTTATGTTAGTTTATTTTTTTCCTAAACAAATTTTTAATCCCATGGAAACCATGCAAAATATGATACTTCTTGATAATAAAAGGTTAATAGATGACGAAAAAGGTTAATAAAGGAGTCCGATAAGTTTATCTGTAATTCCATTTCTGTTCGATAGAGTGAGTTTTTTTTTTTGCCTTTTCACATCTTTTAAAACCTGTATCAATTAGTCATTAGTATTAATTAGTAATGGGGTACAATTTCTTGAAGCATGGAAAAGGATACTAAAATAAATAAATGTTTTTGAAGAGGAACGAAATAGAAAGTTGAAAAATTCAATATATTCATTTTTTCCCCTCAGTCTCAGACTTTTGGATTTGGAAAAAGGTAAAACCTTGAGTTTTTGAAGAAGACTCTGGATGTGAGCGAATGAGACTTAGTATTAAAATAAATGTTGTAGTAGAAACAGAGAAAAGAGATGAAGCAAAGGAAAAAAACAACAACACAAATTAACATTTTATCTGAGGAAGAAGCAATGCAGCCCACATCGGTAGTTAAGAATATAAAGGTAGATATACTGGTGAATGGTGATCGTGGAGGTTGGAAGGGGGAAGTGAAACTGTAAAATATGTGATTTTTCCCTTCCCCACAAAATGAATCTCATACCTTGATAATTTGGTGTTGGGAATCTTCTTTCCAGAATCAGCATTTCTCCCCGACCAACACAAACTTCCATGTCAATAAAATAGATGTTTGTGAATGAACTTATAAGGTCCAGCATTTTCTCCTGATCTCCTCTTGCTGCAGCACTCTAGTCTGAAAACTCCAAATCATTCTTCCTTGATGAAACTTTTTCCTTATTCCTGTTTCGCCACCATCTCGTTCCTTGTTCCTAAATCCTTTCAGAGAGTCCGATCGATTCCTCATAGCTTCATTCACGAACCCAAATTTTGCTAACGCTGTCACCTCTTTCTGGCTAGAAGAAGAGATTTCGGAGAGAATGGGGAATTAGGAATTTAAAATTTATGATAGTTAGTTAAATCTTGAAAAGATTCAACTGTTTTAAGGATTCAGAGATAGTGTGAGAAATTTTAGGAATTTTATTTTTCATATAAAATAAATAAATAAAAATCAACAAAAGCTATTTTGTGCAAAAATATTTTCGTTTACATTTTTTATTAAATTTTTTGAAATAGGATCCATGTGTCAAAATCTGATTGGCCATGCGACTTGCGATTTAGTATATAGGGGATGTAGTACGAGATAAAATTAGTAAACTAGCTGATTTTCATCTTACAATATTTTTATTTTTTTTGAAAAAAAATCATCTTACATTATTTTGGTCAATTTTATCAGCCAAGATCAGTTTCCTTTATCCTTTTATTTTTATGGAGACGTATTGACAAATATTCTGCCAGAAATTATTTTTTTCTATCAAACAATTTTTTTTTTTTACAAATGTAACCAAAGGAAGCTCAAAATAATAAGCATACGTATGTGATGAATACCTATTGGCATCATGAATTTTTTTTTTTTTTTTTTTTTTTGGCATCATGAAAATTTGACATTTAGCGAGACGTAAATGTGAGTACGTGACCACGAATTTGTCTTAGGACTAGGTAGCATAGGTTGGTGATGCAACAAGAGCAATAATTGACGATGGTGGTGGTGCTACGGTGTTAAACACATACATATACAATATATGTTTATACGACACACACGTGAAATGGAAACGCATAATGGTAATAAACAGAGAGAGGTTATTAATTATGTCTCTTTCTTAAAATAGAAACATGAAAGCCATCCTTCCGAAAGTGAGGTGGACTGTTGTACAAGACCTGAACTTGAGAGTGGTCCGTTCGTCAGCATGCGCATCAAAGTCATCATCTCCGTTTCAAAATTCTTGATAGCAAATTAACAACTTGTTCTTCTCTGTGATTATTTAATAAACTAATGGCTAAACAATGCATGGGAGTGTTAAAGCAAAAAAAAACAATGCATGGGAGTGTTCCAAATTAATTAACTTTTACATTATTGAAAGAAGTTAACATGTGCATGCATGTTATATTAAACAAGTCAAACCCCAAATTGTTGTCCTCGGTCGTTAGAGCATCTCCGACTTAACTTCAAATTTTTAAATTTTAAGGTTTTGTTCAATTTCAACTCAACCTCAAAACTATCTTTTATTTCATTTTGGTCTTTATAATTATTTCTTTTCACAAATATATATACTAAGCTTAATTTATAATAACTTAAGTACACCAAAATAAAATATATGATAAATATTACATAACATTAAAATAAAGTTCACACAATAGAAAATACATTAAATAAAAATAAATTCTATATGTAAATAAAAATAAAAATACGGAAATAATGTTTGAGTATTAGGTATTTTATGTGTATATAACTTTCTAAAATTTGTGTGTATGTGTGTTGTTTTATTATATATGTAATTTATATTATATTTTATTATATAATATTGTAATGGTGTGTTGTATAAAATATTAAATGTATATGTTATATGTATTTTTGAAGATATATCATTATTAGTAACTTTTGTTCATGCCAAAGACTATAATGTAAATAAATAAAATTTAAAGGATTTTTTTTAGGATTCGTGGTTGAAGTAATCGACCTTTAAATCTTCATTTTGAGGTTTTGTTCTTTTTAAAACTGGTTTTGCGTTGAAAATACTCTCAGAGAGAAAGAAAAAAAAAACAATTGAAATTGATTTCAGTTTTGATTGATAGACTGATTACCACTGGATTTACAAGTACATAAGTACTTATGCACTTAGTTTAAAAATTTGAAACATTGTTTAAGAGAGATCATCAACCGACAAAAAGTCATATTTATATGTTTAGCAGCGCGCCTTCCTTATAAGTTTTTTTTCCTTCCTTAGTTAACATTCCCTAGACTATATTTGCGAAGTAATTTTGCCACATGTCATCTTTACAATCAATTTCACAAAACAAATATGATATGGTTACTGAAATTGATGACATGACTTCCGGAAAAATATGACATGGATAATTTCATTTAATGTCGATTTATATTTTTGGCAAACTTATTAGAATATAGTAATAATTCATATATTACATTTAATATTGATATTTCTTTTTGGTAAACTTTTTTTAAATATAGTAATAGCTCATGCATCATCTATAAAATAAATATATTCATATATAACATTTCAAATTTCGAAATGTTATTATTTTTGTATAATTATACAATCTGTATTACTAAACCTTTCAAAAATTTCTACAATTTTTTAAAAAATTAAATATTTAATCGTAAAATCATTAGTTTCTTATATATCTACAAATTTTATAAATATTGTTTAGGCTAAATTTTTGATAATTATACAATTTTTATTAGTTTTATGCAAATTGATTTAATATATATCAAATCTATATTAAATATTAGTAAAAAAATAGTAAAATATATAATATTTAATAAAATGTATTTTTAAATATAAATTAGATTTAAAAAAATTCTTAAAATTTATTTTTAAATATAAATTAGATTTCAAAAAAATTCTTAAAATTTATTTTTAAATATAAATTAGATTTAAAAAAATTCTTACTGCACAAGGTGCAGGAAAACAACTAGTTAGCTAGAAGGAACAAGTCTATGTGCACGTGTCACATTCGAGCATCTTTAAATGCACAAATTACTAGCCACATACGTTAGCTAATTATAGCAATCATCTAATTTGGCGACTATTACTCTTTGTATTAAGATTCGGAAATTTTTAATTCTGAAAACCTATGCATAACCGCCCATAACAAATCTGCCATAGCACTTCATGACGAAAACTAATGTACAGAAAGGGGACTGATTACATAAATCCATTATGTCGGGTTATATACGGAAATAGCAAATTTGTGAAGACTTAAAATTAATCAACATAACCATAAACATTAATACATAACGACGATAAACAGACGTTAAATAGTCCACAAAACACTTTCTTGAGCACCTTATACTAACACGGCCGGATACACAAAACTACATAATTAAACAAAAACACCAAGCTAGGGGCGTTATTAAGCTCCTCGACACACTTAGAAATATCATAACCATCCTAGAAATTTAAACATAAAAAACCCTAACGGGAACACAATTATTAGTTAACGCCTCTTTCTGTGACTAGTAATTCCATACGCAATCAAGTCCACCATTAAGCAGACCGGCCTTTGTCTCGTTTTCTTCCGCCGTTGTCTGTAGCCAGTAGTTCATTCCGGTGCCACCGTGGGAAGAAGGCAGGTTAACGGAGGTGGTCATGGTGGATGCCGAAGACGACCCATAGTAAGGAAAGTGATTGAAGTTCTCTTGGAACGACCTAAAGTTAGATAGAGGCGAGACGTTTCTTGAGACAAAGCGAAGAAAAGGGTCAAACCCAGGCGGCACAGGCGGTAGAAGATGGTTGAATGAGTCGACGTTAACATCTAAGCCCAAGGCAGTTGTAGTAGTGGCAGTGGAGAAACAGGACACGTGCTCGGTTATTGCGGTGGTTATGACCGGTGTGTTGGTGCTACGGCTGTCGTAGGACCAGCTGCTGTCGGTGTAGCCGAGGGTTGTGGTGGGGTCAAGGAGAGGAGGAAGTGAGACGGAGGAAGGAGAGCTTGGTTGCTCACGGTAGTTTGTGGAGATGTTCGAGGGTATTTTTGTCTTTTTAGACGTACCAGTACCATTGCTAACGCTAATACTTGCTCCTGCTGAGGCTCCGGTAGTAGCTAACCCGGTTTTCTTGAAAACCCTAGAGATCACCCATTCGTCCTGAGGGAATAAAAAAGAATTTGTGAGAAAGTTAGATATCTATATAATGGTGAGACAGTCAATGTTAGATCTTGGAAATATAAGGAGTGGAGATAGTGTTTCAAAAAAAAACAAAGGAGTGAAGATCAAAAATAACCATCGTGTAAACGCTTGCATAGAGGGAATGTTCATCGGTTATTGCAAATATATATGGAAAATTAATTAAATTTACAGAAACTCCATTTAATATATCTATATATATGTCAGAAGATCCTGAAGATGGGTTTTGGGTTTTGCATTGATTTTCCCAAAAGTATGAAATATTAATAATTAATTTCTGTCAAAAATATTAAAAATTTCTTGCTTCAGGAAATCACCATTATGATTGAACAATAAAAACATGATGCTCTCACTTTAACCCTAAAAAATAGCCGTGCCTTTTCAGCCATCAATATCAAATGCAGGAAAAAAGCAGAACAAAAACTCAACGTCACCGACTATGTCATACTTTTGAGAAAAGAAGCAAAAGATTATAACTAATTAAATAAAAGATTATAAAAGGGTTCAAATTAATTGATACCTTCGAGCTTCTGGAGATGAAATGGTAAGAGAATTTGCCTTCAAGACGATATTCATGCATAACCCAACTGCTCTTTTCTCCTTTAGGAGCTCGTCCTTTGTAGAAGACAAGAGTCTTCTTCATCCCAACAAGTGCACAAGTCTTTGAACTATAAATCTCTCTATCTTTTCCGGTAGCTTTCCAGTAACCAGCCTCCGTTGCTCTATTTGTTCTCAGTCCCGTCGGATATTTCCGGTCACGGAGGCTAAAAAAATACCATTCTTTCTCTCCCATCTTAGCTTTCCCTGAAAAAATGAGAGTGGTTTAGTTAATTAGAAGATTCAAGAAGAATACAAGATTTAACCAAGAAAGTTACAAGAACTATATAACTGAAGTAAAGAATTGGGTTGTTTTCTCTTACCGGGAAGTTGCCAAGGCTCGCTCTTGTTGAGATCAACCTCTGCGATGGCACGGCTTGAGAAGCAGCCCTCGATGACCTTACGGAGGAGGTAATGAGTGATGAGCTCTTCATCTGTCGGATGAAACCTGAAACCCGGAGGAAGATATTGGCTGTCTCCTCCGTGGTCATAGTGGTGGTACGGAATGTCCATGAAGAAAAGATCTTAAACTTTTAATGAAACCCTAAGGAGACTCCAACTGTTTCTGAAGAGATACACACATATAAATAGAATGGAGGGTTCTTGAGTAAGGGACTTTGATATGGTAACGTGGATGGATATTTTATTTTGTATATTATATTTATTTTGTATACATAGGGATTTGATAAATCAAAAACGGCGATATAGATGGAGTTTTTTTTGTATTGAAAGTAAATAAAAGTCGTAGAGATAGTAATTATAATAAACAGACAGGTACGTCTACTCTTTCATAGGAATCTGTGGTTTTTCCCTGCCTTGTCTTGTAGTAAAGAGAGCCAAGCCAAAGCAGATTATTACATCATATTTTTTAGTTTACCGATATATTTTCTTTTATAGACTCGAGATTTTTTTATCGACCGAATTAAAATACAAATTAACCATGCAGCATCCGTATTTCTGTCATTAAATTATTAAAGAAACAGTGAATGGGCTCTTGTTGTTGTCTGAGTATGCGTGCGTGCATGAGAAAAAGTGCAGTGGTATTCTCTGTCAGTGATAAAAATATAAGAGAGGATGCAGATTGTATCTTTTTATTTATCAGTCGTTTATATTTGTGTACTACTATCTTGTTTATTCTGTTTACAATATTATTTATTGTACAACTAATCTAAACAATAGTATTTTATAGTAAGTGATACATTATTAGTACGTATACAGTAGTTATTTGGAAAACGAAGAGTCCCCATTTTATCTTTTTATAAAAAGTATCGATAAGGCTGTTTCAAATCTTGGAGTGTCAGCACAGTACATGATTAATTTATCAAAAAAATTGACAGAGACTTTGTTACTACACGCCACCACCACCTTCTCTACCTTTCACCTCTCTCTCTCTCTCTATCTCTTTTCTTTATCTTGATTTTGTTTCATTTTCACTCTCTTTGGTCTTTTTTTTGTAACTGAAATTCATTTTCTTTTTTCTTCTGATGGGGTTTTGGTTATTTTATTGGCTTCAACTTTCAAGTTTGTATGTTTGCAGCATAAAGGTAATTTACAAATAATTATTTTTCTGTATACAAGGTTATACAAAATCAAATATTGCTGCGACCTGCTCTTTAAAATATAATTCTTTTAAAATGTATAATTTTGTTAGTTTACTATTACATGTGTTTATGGTAGTAAGTACATCACAATTTCAGTTGATTGTCATAACTAATAGTAATACTAGAGATTGACACAGAGATTGACGAACGCACCAGCACATATATTAGTTTTTACATTTTCATGCATTAATTTATTTTTTATAATTAGTATTATATTTTAGATGAGTCTCAATATAACTAATTATATTTAAAAGACTTTAACCGAATCGGATAATATGGTTATTTTTGGTACAAATATCAAAACATGTTTCATATACATTTGTTACTTAGATATTTTTATATTCATATACATCATAAAACTCATCCAGGCCCAGAAATAGTCAACTCAAAATTCCACACATAAATTTATAATATTTAGTCAAGATCTAATTTCAAAACAAAAAAGAATGATACGCGAAAAACAACTCGTACCTAAATGGATAGCCAATATTCATGCCTAACTAGTTTTATAAACTGATAAAATGACTTTTTTGTGTGTAGGCTAAATTAAGTGAAATAAAAAGAATTTTTATTTAGTAAAATAATTATATGGAGTAAAAAATTAAGTGACAATAAATGTAATACATTTTATTATTTTGATGTAAGTTATTATTTTATTCACAAAATATGTCTTTCAATTATGTTTTTGGCTACATAATTTTTCACCGATTGAAACCAAAATAAAAGTAAAAGTTTTAGTAAAACAAACTAAACTGAACGTTTAACCATATAAAACCCAGTTATTTTACATTTTTGATTTTATAATTGGCACAAATTTAATGTTGATTAACTAATAAATAAAAAGCTGCACTATTATTATCATAGTAATATAATTAATAATGTGATGTATTGTTAAAGTAATATAATTAATGAAATTGTGAAACTGAGTGAAATACGAAAAGATAATTAATGTAATTATATTTATGAAATTACTAAAATGACGCTATACTTTTTTTATACTGCTATCCATTTTTTAAAATAATTCTCATTTATACAGCTATCCATGTTTAGACCATCGCTAATGGTTTACTCTATTTTTTCCTCTAAAATAGAGTAACTCTATAATAGAGTTGGATGTTGCTCCAATGGTACTCTATTTTGGAGTGAAAAATAGAGTGATGAACAAAAATAAAAAAAATTACTCTATATAGAGAGTAAAAAATAGGTTTACACTATTATAAAGTAGAAAATAGAGTATCATTGAAGCATTTTTACTCTAAACTCCATTTTAGAGGGGAAAATAGAGTGGGGTTGGAGATACACTTACAAACAGTACCAAAAGATACTTTAGTTTTAATAATATATATATAGTTGTTTTTTTCTTATATGTGAAACCTCTGACGATAGAAGTTTTGATCCTTGAGAGAAAAAGGGAAATTCTCAACACAAGATAAGGCTCTAAGAGCATGATTAACCCGAGGTTCTTAGGATAAGGTTCTTAGCGGAAGTTAAGAAACTGTTTCTTAGCTTTTAACTAAAAAGCTAAGAATCGGTTCTTAAATAAGGACTTTAAGAACCGGTTCTTAAATAAGGACTTTAAGAACCAGTTCTTAGTTTTTTTAGTTAAAAATTAAGAAACCGTTTCTTAACTTCCGTTAAGAATCTCACTCTAAGAACCTCGGGTTAAAGAAAGTGGCAATGGTTTGTACATTTACACGTTAAAGAGAAGATTTGATAAAGAGAGTTGGGCTTAAACCAAATAGTGAGCCTATATTCAAGCTTCACTATCGACCGGTACAAACGCGTGGATGCAAGACAAATGTTGAACAAAACGGTCGGTCGACACAGCGAACCACAGTATATCGCAGAGTAATGGAGGAGTACCTAAGAGCAACCTTATTGGTTATGATACCCTCTAAAGTTCTCAATCCTTTTAAATCAATATTTTTAATGTAATTTTGTTATATAATTATTTTATCATACGTAAAAAATTCAGCTAAACATGATCAAATTTCGTTTTTTTACTACCATATATTCTTTTTTTTCTGACTACCATATATTCGTGGTTTCGGGTTTGTGTAATAAAAGTAATAAGTATACTTCTTCTTTTTTGAACTTTTATATTGTTTAATTTTGCTTCGAAAAATTGGTAAGATAGCATTTTAATATATTCGTAATAACTTTTCGTCATATAAGTACATAGACCAACTCTTATAAAACACCAAAACACCAAATAACGTGTGTTATAAGCCATGGGTAATAAGTATACTTTAAAATGATTATCAGAGACATGCTAAGACTGTTACAACTGCTACTACTGTTTCACTAATATTTATTATTGTAATGTAGGTCTATCTATCTGTTTAGAAATATCAGCAAATGACAGTAACTTAATTAATAAGATCCTCTCATCCCTTAAATACTAGGAGAAAATAAACCAAATTAAACAGCATTACAATTGTAAGTATATATAAAATAAAAAGACTGGTTAAAAAAAAAGACAAAGTGCTAGCTAGTTGTCTAAAAATAAAAGACAAAGGTCGTAAAATGAAATGCTCAGCCGAGGCAGTTTACCATTTCAGGAAACAGCTTACATTATTGAAACAGACTCCTGCCAAATTCTTTAGTACTATTATTTTTCGTATATTTTGAAACATCTATTTAGCGCACTTCAAGTTGATTGCTCGCACAAGTTTTTTTTTATTGTTTAATTTTGCTTCTGAAGATTGATAAGATAGAATTTTAATATATTCAAAACAACTTTTCGTGATACAAGTACAAAGACCAAGTTATACGAAACACCAAATTTAGTATAATTTCAATATCAAATAAAATATAAAAAGTAAAATTATATCACTAAATTTTATGTTTTGTGATAGTATAATACTGTACATCACAACTAATATTGAAATAATATATTTTTTGTGTCTCGTCAATAGTAGTTTTGAAGATTTCTTCACCAGCATCTAAGATATTATACATGAATGCTATATGTCGCCGTACCGTACGTTATACTCAGCAACATGCTCTCAAAATTACTCAATCAAGCAGCTAATGCAGGGAAGTTTGCATATCATCCGCAATGCCAAGAAGTTAAATGTACTTATCTTAGCTTTGAAGATGAAATTTTAGTATTCACCAATGGCACAACATTACCTCTGCTTGAGATTATGGAGGTATTGAAGACTTTTGCATATATGTCGGGTCTTCGTATCAATGTAGCTAACTCTCAAATTTTTGCGGCTGAGAATAGTCTTGCTCATATGTTTAGTGAGGCACTGGGTATTGGTTTAGGCAGTCTACTGATCCGCTCTTTAAGTATGTCCTTAACGCAAAAGATTTAACTAGTCACGACTATGAACCACTGATGGATAAGTTCGGAGCATGATGATTTGCTGGTCTAATAAGAGCTTATCCTTCGTCGGGAGGCTTCAGCTGATATAGTATGTAATTGCAAGCATTGTCATACGTTGGAGTTATGCGTTTATTTTGCCTGCTAAATGCTTTGATACAATAGAGAAAATGCGTAGTGTGTTCCTCTGGTCAGGATCACCAACACAAACTCACAAAGCAAAGGTAAATTTGAAAGATTTGTGTTATCCTAAGGAAGAAGGAGGGCTTAGGGGATTGTTCGAGAGCTACTGGGACAACCTATCTCGGTCGCCCTCGCAAGGCTTTAGTTACTGAAGCTGTTACTCTAGATGGATGGTATTTGAGAAGTATACACACTAG
Source organism: Brassica napus (assembly GCF_020379485.1). Classification (NCBI taxonomy): domain Eukaryota; kingdom Viridiplantae; phylum Streptophyta; class Magnoliopsida; order Brassicales; family Brassicaceae; genus Brassica; species Brassica napus. The sequence goes on along the minus strand of NC_063445.1, from coordinate 11,235,007 downwards.
GCGTTTTCAAACTTTTTATAACCAAATTCTTGCAGAACTGGTTCAAGATGCAAAACTTGGCATTAATATTGTGCTCTGGAAGCATGATGAGGATGATTATCAAGACATGTTCTCTACTGCAACCACATGGGAGCAAATTCTGCCTCAAAAGGATAAAGTTCAATGGTGTAGTGTAGTTTGGTTCTCGCAAGCGGTGCCACGTTATGCATTCATCGCATGGTTAGTTGTATTGAATATACTTTCCACATGAGATAGGAAGAGGAATGAGGGCTTCACACATGAGATAGGATGAGGAATGGAGTAACATACATGGTTGTGGGCTGTGTGGAGAGAGGGATGAGACAAGAAATTACCTTATTTTTGCTTTTTCATGATCATTTACGGTCTAGGAAGAATTGTTGAGGGGTTCTTTGGAGGGAGAACGGACCCTGACTGGATTCAAACGCTTAATATGGTAACATACTTCAACGGCTTGACTCTATACTGATTAGGATGGTTTTTCAAATGACCATTTATCATGTTTAATTTGGAGAAAAAGATATGCAAGAAGGCCTGAGATGAGTTGGATGTATACGACTCAACTTCAAAAAATTATTGATAAGACAATGCGGAACATGATTGTGTCTCTCGGATACAGTCATCAACACCATAATGCAGGATTGCTCCAAAGGTGGTTTGAGCTTATAGGATATAAGGATTGGTATCCACTTTTTCATGACTTTCTACTTTCACACTTAAATCTATTCTTTCTGCCGTCATGATTTTTTTGTAAATGTAATTTTGTTCATATTGATAGAGCAATAAATTTGAAAATTTATAAAAAAAATAAAATTTATATTATTTATTTAATTATAGATAAATTAGTATTATCAAAGTTTAGATTTATATTTAAAATGAACATACCATATTGTTTTGTATTTTTCATATTTATTTTCACATTAATAAACATTAAAGTATTATTCTATATATACTTATATTGATATATAACTAAATGAATATTATCAATTACATCAAATTGTAACAAAATAAATTTATTTCATTTTTAAATGTATAAGATTTTAATTCAACTAATCGTGTATATAAAATAATAAATTAATATATAAATAATAAACAACAAAAAGATTTAAATAAACAGTGAAAACATATAATTATTAAATTCTAATTTATCGATAGAAAATCTTAAATGTGATGAATTAATGAGATGATTTTTCAAGTTTAGGCATTTCTTATATCCCAAAAATCCGGAACTTGCACACAACCAAAAATGAAATAAACAGTGATTTTTTTTTTTTGCATGTCGATCAGATCCGGCCGAATCGAACGTGTATTCGGAACTACTCAGATTCGACCATTACTTGATCTACTATTGCGGGCGTTGGGCGTTGACAAGAAAATATAATAATTATATTTAGTCAATTATAAATAATTACTGTATTAAATTATTAAAACTAAACGTTATTAATATATAATATTATTTTTTTATAGTATTTAGTATGATGGTTAGAGATGAAAAAAAAAAAAATTTAACACCAAAAAAAAAACAAAGTTAGTGTTATGATAGAATCTATCTCATTAAAGTAGAATTACTTTAAGCTTTTGTTTGGCAACATATATAACAGTAAAAAAAATAGTATTGTTTGAAAACATGGATATCACTAAGTTAGGAAAAAAAAGTAATGTGCTTATGTTATTAAAAAATTGGAAGTCCATTGCATTATATTAAAAAGTAATGAGTTTATGTTACTAGATATACATATTCAAATCAAAATAATAATTTAAAATTGATTTGTATCAAAAATTCATTCAAAAATATACATATATTCAAAATTTGATTTTTACTAACAAATTTTCCAATAACCATAAAAAAATGTTTTCAATATATATAAGAAAAATACAATACAAAGCCCAATTTCAAACACCAACTTAAATTATGGTTTTTATATTTCACATTGAAATTTAAAAATATAATATATGTGATTATTTATATGATTGTACGTATAATATTATTAATTATAAGAAAACTTATTTGATGGTACGTATAAAATACGATTAATTATATGATAACACATATTTTGTAACCTATGATGACACATATATGATATATAAATAGTGATTAGGGGTGGAGGTTCGGGTTCGTTTTCGGGTCTGTTTGGGATTTTGTGTTCGGTTCAGATCTTTGAATATTCGGTTCGGATTTGGATAACTAATTTAAATTGGTTTGGTTTAAATATTTGGATATATAATTAATAATTATTTAAGTATTTTTGAAGTTTGAGTATATTTTAACTATTTTAGATATTTACGTTTGATTATTTGTATATATTTTCAAGTAATTAAACGAACTTTAAATTATCATATATATTATGGATGTTTTTATATATATTAAATCTAAAAATAATTAATATATATAAGTATATAAATCTATTTTGGATACCCAAAATATTTCGGTTCGGATCGGATTAGGTTTCAGTTCTTCAAATATCAAAATTATGAATAATTCGGATATTTAATCAATTTCGGTTCGGATTTAGTACTACTTATTCGGATTGGGATCGGTTCGATTCTTCGAATTCGAGTTTTTTGTCCAACCCTAAATAGTTACATAGAAAACAAATAGCATCATATTTTTAAAAAATACATCGGCGCGTCCGCGCGGATCAAAATCTAGTTGTTTTAAAGCCCCTATCTTCGATCAACTATTTAATTTTCTTATTATTCACAACAAAACCCCTCAATTTGTATTAACGTTAAAAAATACTTGCTATCACAGTTTACACACCGCCCAGTTTATCGTTTTCACTAACTAGGAACGAAATACCTACCGTTTTTGATACTTATTTTCCCAACTTTTCAGAGTTTTCTTCATATTTTTGTTCCTTATGATTTGATCATCTTTGGCTTTATATGCTATGTTGCTTTGGATCATCTTTGGCTTTATATGCTAACGGTAATTTATAAGAAACTTATCTTAGTATATAGTGTCTATTACGCTAATTAACGTATTCCATAAGAAATTATTTTTTCTTTTTTTCTTTTTTTCATAAGAAGTTATACCACTTTACTACTCTATTGATATCATAAAAACAAAAAAAAAATTTAAGACGATTTTTTTACCCAACTAAAATTAGTCGGATGTTTATGTTCAGTTAGAAGATAGTTTTCAGCCAACCCGATTTGTTAATTTTCACAGAAAATCAGCCCACCATAAGAGTTTTTTGTTATTATTTTCTCTATCATAATTATTACCCAACTTCAATTGATTTTAAAGAGCATGGGACTATTTAATGTCTGGAAAAGCAAATGCACAAGGCAATGGGGGTGATTGGTAGTTGTTGTAGGTGCTGTCCACAGCCCTATTTATTTCTAAAGCACCAAATTCAGAGCAATCAAGCTTTAAATTTTTTTTTGAAACCACAACTTTAAAAATAACCTACAGCTGTACAAGTGCTCTGCAGAGCCAAATATCCAAAGCAAATTTTTAGTGCTTTCATAAAATTCTACAGAAATAAAATTTAAAGCCACAACAAAAAATCTACAGATTTTTTTCTACAGCAAAAGTTTTAAAGCTACAGCCATTACCAATCGGACCCAATAATAAAATATTTGACGTAAAAGGCCAAAATATAAATAATAAATGCAGAATGGGGGAGAGGAGGTTAACAGTATTTAAAGCTGTCAAATGGTCGGTCCAGGGCCAATTGGACATGACCAGTTGGATCCTTTCAATTTTGGATAGTAATGGATGGTCCATATTGGACAATGGTCCAAACAAATGTCCAAGACCAATAAAGATCATGTCCAAATGAACCTTCACATGGACACCCAATAATGTTTATAATTATTTTTCAATTAATATTTTATATTTTATTGCTAAAATTTTGAAAATATATTTACTTTTCAAAATTATAAAAATATTTTTTCTTGTCAAAACTATAAAACTATGTTTTTTTGTCAAAACCGAGAAATTTCATTTTTTTCGTCAAAATCGAGAAATTTCAGTTTCCCGCCAAAATCCGAGAAATTGCTTTTTCCACCAAAACCGAGAAATTTCATTTTTCCGCCAAAACCGAGAAATTTCGTTTTCCCGCTAAAACCGAGAAATTTCGTTTTCCCGCTAAAACCGAGAAATTGTGTTTTCCCGCCAAAACCGTAAAATTGCGTTTTCCCGCCAAAACCAAAAAATTGTGTGTTTTCCGCCTAAACCGAGAAATTGCGTTCCCCGCCAAAACCGAGAATTTTATTTTTCGCCAAAACCGAGAAATGGCGTTTCCCGCCAAAACCTAGAAATTGTGTTTTCCCGCCAAAATCCGAGAAATTGTGTTTCCCGCCAAAACCGAGAAATTTCATTTTTCCGCCAAAAACCGAAAAATCCGCCAAAACCGAGAAATTGCGTTTTCCCGCCAAAATCCGAGAAATTACGTTTTTCCGCCAAAACTGAGAAATTGTGTGTTTTCTGTCAAAACCGAGAAATTGCGTTTTCCCGCTAAAACCGAGAAATTTCATTTTTCCGCTAAAACTGAGAAATTGTGTTTTCCCGCCAAAACCGTAAAATTGAGTTTTCTCGCCAAAACCAAAAAAAATTGTGTCTTCCTGCTAAATCCGAGAAATTACGTTTTCCGCCAAAATTGAGAAATTGCATTTTTCTGCCAAAACCGAAAAATTATGTTTCCCGCCGTAACCAAAAAATTATGTTTTCCGCCAAAACCAAGAAATTATGTTTCTCGCCAAACTCGAGAAATTGCATTTTTCCGCTAAATTTATGAAATGCATTTTTCCGTCAAAATTGTGAAAGTACTTTTTCCGTCAAAATCGTTAATTTTTTATTTTAACGATAAAACTGTTTTTTTTGGTTAAATTGTAAAGATATGCTTTCTTTTGTTAAATTCATGAAAGTATGTCTTCGCCCAATTGGACCATATACCAATTGGTGTTTTATCCAGTTGGACCATTTATTAATTGAGCACGTCCATAGCTCGCCCAAAATGAATTGGACTGGGCTAGCCCATGGTCAGCCTGCCAATGGGCTAACCCAGTCCATGGTCAGTCCGCCCAGTTGACACCTCTAACAGTATTAGGCTATTGTGCAAACAGTGGAAATGCCCTTTGGTGATCTATCAAATGAGTAAACTAGCCTAATCTATGTGTTGCTTTTCGTATATGGTCATATCTTCTTATGAACAGAACATATACTCTTAACAGTTATCCGGGTCTCTTAGCAAGGGTATTTAGTTTAATTAAGAAATAAAGAAAAAGAAAAAAGACAATTACCATAAGCGACGTATCTTAATTAGGCAACAGAAGATACGTCTCCTGCTCACCAATCTCATCGCCGTCTTCTCTCGCTCTCCTCTCAACCAAAACTCGATCTCCACTCCCCTTCTTCCTCCTCACTCTCAAACCCCTAATCTTCTCCTCCAGAATCCCCGATCTTCCTTCTTCCCTTTTCGCTTCCCGGCGACCTCGCGATTTCATCAACTTTAGATTCGATTCTTGTCTTCGTCTACTTTGTATATGTATACACTATCTGAAACTGTTTATGGGTTTTGAAACAGAGGAGGGATGAGTTCGTCGACTGTGCGCGGACAGGCTGGAACCGGAAGATCAGACCGGAGTACGGGTTCGATGACGAGGATTACGAAGACGAGCACGAAGAGGAGGAGGAAGAAGATAGAAGCTTGGATCTTTTACTTAGGTTCGTGGAGAATGTCTTTAGAAAAGTCTCCAAGAGAGCGAGGAGAGCCGTCCGATCAATCTTGCCTGTTTCCATCTCCACCAAGCTGGTAAAGTCTCGACCTTTCGAATGTAAACTGATGATCGTTCTTCGAGTATTGTGCTGTTTTGTTCAATGTAGGTGGGTTTCTCAGTGAATGGCGTACTTATGCTTGCGTTTTTGTGGATCTTGAAGGCCTTTCTCGAGGTAATTATACTTTAAGATCCTTTAAATTATGAATCTTTAGATGATTTAGTCTTCTTGGTAGTTAGTTAGCAGGGAGTGGATTTGTTTAGTTGTCTTACATTGTACCGTGCAAGGCATGCCTGATGATGCCTCTCTGTTGTTGAACACATGAGCTAACATGCATATTCATCAGTGTTATATTACTTGACATTAATCAAAACGTTGATAGCCTTTCTTTTTTTTTTATGTTGGATTGGTTTTTTCTTATTAATGTCATTTCACATGGTTGAATGCAGGTAGCTTGTACACTTGGGACTATTGTATTTTCGAGCATTCTGCTTAAATACAATATCTTCTTGATGTTTAAATCTTAAACCAGGTTTGGTTCCTTTTGTTGTTCTTACAAGGTATCTAGCTCCAGAGTACTTTATGCATGAGATTGTTGATGAGAAGACGAATGTGTTTGCGTTTGGAGTGTTGCTTTTGGAGATTATAACTGGCCTTCGAGCTGTTGATACAGCAAGCCGGCAAAGTATAGTTATGTGGGTAATGATCTTAAAACTTTGTAAAAGCATTTTCCATTTTCATCATCAAAGTCGAGTGATCTTAATGTGAATGGTATAAAGAAGTTGTATAAGCTGACACTTATTCTCAAACTTGCATTGTGAAGATATACCAAAGCTTATTCTTATTGATATGTTGTTTTATCATAATTTTTTTTTAATGAAAGTTGAAAGTTTTTAACTAAGTCTCTTATTGAAGATATACCAAAGACTTGCAATGGAGGACATAAAAGTTGAAAGTTTTTAACTAAGTCTCTTAACCAAATTTACTACTTAAATAGTATTAAAAATTAATTAAGAGATCCTTAGGATAACGATGCTCTGGTTCAAGAGAGGATCTTACTTCAAAGTTTCAGATAGTCTTCTTTCCGGAAAAACAAAAAACAAATTATTGTTTTCTTGATGGTCAAGCTCAAGCAGTCGAAGAGTAGGTGTGGAAGGTAGCAGGTGAGATAGCATTCTATCATCACATGAACTCGTTTTTTCTGTAATGTATAAATGTATCATACTGACTAGTGTATAACTTCAATTTATTTATATTATACTATCATTTCAGATAGATCTACGCAATTATACCATTTAAAGAATGTTTTTGAACATAGTTATACCATTTAAAGGTAACTTTATTAAATAATCAAATGGCACAGTACTAACTAAATGATGTTTACATAAAAGAATAATAAATTGCCTACTTTTTATATACGTTGATATTTAACTTAATAGTACCAGGTCGTGTTTATTTTGAAATTACATGTTTAAATATATTATATGTATATTTCTTTTGTAAGTACTATATCTGGTGATACTCGTAGTTTTCACTTCTTTTTAACCTTTAGTTTTTCACTTCTTTTTAACCTTTAGTTTTTTACTATACGCTTACTTGGTGACTTTTCCAGGTTCCCTTTGATAGCCTTACACCTAAAACCTCATAGCTCTGTTGATGCAACGTCTCTCTTATTATTTTACTTTTGCAAGTTGATGTAACAAGTCTTTAAGTACAACCCCTGTTTTTTTAGCAACAAGACCACGATTATCCCTGTTTCTTAACTGTGTTTTTAAAGAAAATAATTCATTTAATTAAATGGAAACTAAATATAATATGTATTACCGATCCTTGGGTTAAGATTTTGGTGACCGATTTTTAAGTGGGTTTTAGAAACACATGTCAGCAAATCACTGATTCTTTTTTTTTTTTTCTTTTCTATTTTCTCTTTTTCTTTTCTTTTCTCTCGTCTTCTCCGTCTCGTCTTCTCGTCTTCTCCGTCTCGTCTTTTAGCATCGACACATCTCAGCCTTCGTTCTTGACAGCGAACAACAAGTCTTGTCTCCTCAACGTTCCTAATTCCTACACAAACCCTTTCGACAATGCCTTTGACTTTGGTTATGATTCTTGTTTCCTCAACCAAGGTTTTGGTTCGTTGACACAGTTGAGGAACAGGGATCTGAGCTCTGTCCCTGACTTCTTATCTTCTCCGGTAAACAACAACTCAACGACGTTATACAGAGGAGGAGGTGGATTCACTCCTTCGGAGTCACAAGGCTTCACCAGTCTTGCGAAAGTTCTGAAGCCTTTAGAGGTGTTAGCATCCTCTGGTGCACAGCCTACTGTGTTCCAGATTACTCTGTTCCAGATGCCTGCAAAGAAGGAAGAAGCTTAATGATAGGCTTTATATGATTAGATCAATTGTCCCCAAGATCACCAAAGTAAACAATCATGTTTCTCTTTATCTCCTTAAGGTCTTTAATTTTTTTCTTTGTTGTGTTGTTTCTGATAAGCTTTGGTTTGGTTTGGTTTGGTTTGATGGATTTACAGATGGATAGAGCATCAATACTTGGAGATACAATTGATTATCTGAAGGAGCTTTTACAAAGGATCAGTGATCTTCACAACGAACTTAAGTCAACTCCAACTCCACCTCGATCTTTGCCTCCAACTTCATCAAGCTTCCATCCGTTAACACCAACAACCCCAATGGCTAACAAGCAAGAGTAAGGCTTAGACTTTTTTTTTTCTTTTTCTTCTTTTCATGGTTGAGACATTTACCCTTTTGTTTATATCCACGGGTTGAGGTTAGATTAAGGAAAGGAAGAGCAGTAAATATACATATGTTCTGTGGTCGTAGACCTGGTCTTTTACTCGCTACCATGAAAGCCTTGGATAATCTTGGATTGAATGTTCAGCAAGCTGTGATCAGTTGTTTCAACAGGTTTGCCTTGGATGTATTCTGTGCTGAAGTGAGAATACTAATATCATCATATACTTTCAGTTTAAACAGTTTGAGGTTTTTTACAAGAGTTTATTTGTTACTTTCGGTTCCTGGTAGTTTTGGGCAGGGTCAGCTCAATGGTATCATCGACCTTGGGGCAAAAAATAATTAATTTTCCAAACTATTATTTTTCTTTAAAAAAATCTGATAAATATATGTTTTTTTTAAATACCAGAAGTATTTTTAAAAATAAATATATGGAAATAAAAAATACTTTCATATAAAAAAAATTTGAGCCCCTTTTTTTATTTTTAATATAAAAATACATGTATTTTTTTTAATAAAAATTGGGCCCTTATCTATTAAGAAATAGGGGGACAACGGATTGGGCCCAGGGCAGTCGCACCGTTCGCCCCCCTATCTAAGCCGGCCCTGGTTCTGGATAAGCATCTTATTGTATCTCTTTCCGTTCTAGATAACATGGATAAGAGTTATGTTTGTTTGTATGTGATGTTCCACTACAAGAAAACAGGGGGATTCTGATGGCCGAAATCGTCCGAAATTCGTCGGAATAGACCAATTCCGACGAATTTCCGACGAACCTGTCCGTCGGTATCGTTTCGTCGGAAAAAAAAAATTCGTCGGAATTTCGTCAGAACTTCCGACGACTTTCTGACGAATACCGAGAAACGTCATTCTGACGAACTTCCGACGATATTACGATGCGGACACAGGAGACCAGAGTTCATCGAAAAAACTACGTACCGACGGAGAGCATTCCTCGGACAATTCCGACGTAGCGTGTTCCTCGGTGTATTCCGACGGACAATAGTCGTCGGTATATACCGACGGACAATAGTCGTCGGAATATACCGACGGACAATGTTCGTCGGTACTTTCCGACAGATATATGTCCGTCGGTATATTCCGACGACCATTGTCCGTCGGTATATACCAATTTTAAAAACGAATTAATTTTGCATTTTTATATATATTTTGATATTAATAAATTAAAAATATCAGAAATTTAAAACTAATAATATTATATAATTTAAATTCATACAAACCGAAATAGAAAAAAAACATTCAGAAAGTTTAAAATTCATACAAACCGAAATAGAAAAAAAAACATTCCGAAAGTTTTTAAAAGCCGAAATAAACTAAGATGAACTCGAAGACATCAAACGATCTAGCTTCTGCATAATCTCGGTGTTGAACTTCTTCTGGGATGCCAACTCAGCAAGGATAGTGGCATTCTCCGAACGGATAGTGGCATTCTCCGAAAGGATAGTGGTGTTCTGCTCCTCCAATGCCCCAATCCGTTCATTTTTGTCATGTAGCTCCTCGAGAATCATGGGATCGGCATACGGAGCTTGCGAAGAAGATGCCGGATACGAAGAAGCACGACGGGCCAACCCAACTAAACGGCCTCCTTTCCTTTTAGGAACCGCCACAAAAATATTTAAAGTAAGTAAATAGGGACAAGTAAGTAATCGACATTATAAAAAAAAAATATTAATAAAAAAAATTACCTTTTCAACCATCTCATTTATTTGCAATAGAGACAGGTTGGTTGAAGCTCCCGTAGAGTCGCCGTCATCAGAGAGAGGCTGAGATTGAGATACTATTTCAGCTTCCACCAAATCAACTACACCTTTGATCACGGGGTCCTGAATTTGACCCGTCGTCTTGTTAGTGTGAGCCACCTTAATGAGTTGGAGACGATCAACGGGATTACCGTCATTTGCTTCGATCTAAAAAATCCGCCATTATTAGCCAAGGAATATATAAAATATTTATTTAAAAAATATAAAGATAAATAATAATAAAAAACTTACAAGTTCATCCTCCTTAGTAGACATAGAGCAAGCGCCGAGGTTGTGCACATACATACCTTTCCCGCCACGATCGCTCTTCCGGTTCCTGGAGTTCCTAGAAGACGTCTCTGCAGTTTCTTCCTTCTCCCAATGAGCTATCAACTGCTCCCACACCGTCCCGTTGATGAACCGTGGCTTCTTGTTCTTCTGCCAAACTGTCTTCCAGGCGTTTATCTGCTTTGTATAAGAGTCCATGGCCTTTTCGTTGAATTTCTTACGGACTGTTTCCGTAAGATCGGAGTGCCAGTTGAACTCTTGCTACAAAACAAACACAATTTAATAAGTAAGTATATTAAAAAAAATGTAAAAACTTTAAAAAAATGAAGAGTTACTATACCGCAAACTGACGAAACCACAACTCTCGTTCGTCGGAAGGGATCACACTCCACTTTGGATATCCAAAACGGAGCATGGAGTACATCATCTGGTTGATGCTCCGCCTAATGCCATTTTTCGACTTGGTGAACCTTTTAAAAAAATACAAGTTAGCAAGTTAATTAAAGGAAAAAATATAACGGTACAAATAAAAAAATACTAACCAAGTGCTATGGCCTCGTCGTGGGTTGGGTTGGAGAAACGGGAGATGCTCTCGACCTGGTTGTTGAACCAATAGATGAACCGGCATGACCCCCGGATCCTGTTGAGCAGCAGCGTGAGGGGCAGAGGGAGCTGGAGCGGGAATATATGCGGGAACCGAGTCATGAGACGATCCCGATGCACGGGAACTGCTCAGCGAACTACGTCGAAGACGGGCTGCGGGGCGGGCTTCATCCTCGGTCCTAAAAAAAAAAAATTAATACATCAAACATATTTTCAAATCATTTCTATTTTTAATGTTTTCATTTATATATTTACAAAAGGTTTTATAAACGTTTTTAAAAAAACTATTAAACCTTGTATTATACATAGTTTATTACTAGAAACTTATAAAAAATAATAAAAAAATTTAAAATTTTTTATTATACATGATTTATATTTATATATGTATACAAAATTATAAAACAATTATAAATATAGAAAAATGTTGTTAAAAATTTATAAATGAAGAAAAATGTTGTTAAATATTTATATATTTTTTTAAAAAACGTTTTATTATACATAGTTTATTAGTGGAAACTTATAAAAAATTATAAAAAATTTTAAAATTTTTATTATACATGATTTTTATATATATATATATGTATACAAAATTATAAAAAATTTATAAATATAGAAAAATGTTGTTAAATATTTTAAAAAATTTTAAAAACGTTTTATTATATATATTTCATTACTGGAAACTTGAAAACGTTTTTAAAAATAAAAAAAAAATGTTTTAAAAAATCAAAAAACGTTTTTAAAAATCAAAAAACGTTTTTAAAAATCAAAAAACGTTTTTAAAAATCAAAAAATGTTCCAAAAAAAAACTAAAACAACAATCCAAACAACAATCCTAACTTATATATCCTAAACTATCAATCAAACAACCTAAAATCCGAGATCTAACTTCCAAAACCCTAAACAATTGAGATTAAAGAAGGTTTGGGATGATTCTTACATGATTTAGGGTTTGGGGGAGGAATCGCCGGTGTAGAGGGAGGAATCGCCGGTGTAGAGAGAGGAATTTAGAGAGAGGCCGCGGAGATAACGAAGAAAAAAGAAGGAGGGTTATTATATCAGAAGATTCCGACGGACACGGGTTCGTCGGTATTCCGTCGGTATATTTAAAATATACCAAATGCCGATTCGCGAAAATTTTCAAGCGGTTTGGTTCTCCCGGGCAAATTGAAATTCCGACGGAATGTGTCCGTCAGTATATTCCGACGGACACATTCCGTCGGTATATTCCGACGACTTAGTGTTTAGGGTGTTGATTTCAAGTTTCTAAATGCAAAATCCAAATCTTTGATAATATATATAGTATTTGCATAAAGATTTAACAATAAAAATGTTTTATAACACGATTTTACACAACAACATTTTTTGTAGTGTAAGCTTATATAAATATGATTGTATAAGTATATAATGTTAAGATGAGATGTTATGAAAACAATGATATGCATACATAAATATTTTAATGAGTTGTTATATTTGAACGGTTGCGATCTAATATTATACTAAACACTTATTATGTGTTATTTTCATAGTTTTGGCATCTAAATTTATAGATTTTTTTGATTGAAATTTTATAGAAACACTTGTCGTCGGTAATTCGTCGGAATATACCGACGACATTCCGACGAACTTGTCCAGTTCGTCGGAATGTCGTCGGTATTTTCCGACGAAATACCGACGACCTTTCCAAATTTCAATGAAACCCAATGTCGTCGCTATGTCGTCGGTATATTGCGAGGGATTTCCGACGGACCAATTAAAAAAAAAAAAAAAAAAAAACTAATCAGAATCTTCTGAATCTTCATCAAACTCCCCAACCTCGGCTTCTGGCTCTGAATGTACGACAGCATCATGTCCAAACACAGTCAAATTCTCAACGAGTTGAACATTTTCCAAATCTTCAACTGCCTGGGCGTTGCTGGTAGATTCTGGTTGCAATGGTTCATCATCATCAGAAGTCCATCCACTCGTCCTCTTGGGTTGATTTGCGTTACAGTAACCCATGGATCGTCTCTGTACGTCACCCGAGGGTAACTGATATAGCACACCTATACATATCAATTATACAAGTATTAGTAAAATATATAACATTAATTAATTATATTGGTAAAAAATTATGAATAGATTGACATACCTGATCAGCTTGCGAACCAAGAATGAAAGGATCATAATATTGAAGTTTCCGCCGCGAATGAACTGATGTAACACCAAACGCATCAATCTTCACTCCTCTATCTGGGGTGGTGTCATACCAATCACAATAGAATACTACACAACGCAATCCAACCATTCCAGGAAATTGGATTTCCAATATTTCTTTTATGTTGCCGTAGTAGACATCGTCACCAGAAGAAGATGAAACACCAGCATCATATGTTGTCTTAGAATGACCTTTCCTTGTGAATGCATATCCTCGCGTACAAAATTTAGGATATGATTTGACCACATAGTTTGGTCCCTGCACAAATTCGCGTATCCAATCATCGAACACAAGACCTCTGGCCAAACCATCATTCACTTATAAATTAAAAACATATATGATTGAAAAGTTAATTAGTTTATACATATTAAATTTAAACTAATCATTTGCATAGGGTAATATGATATATGACTCACATAACTACGAAGCCACGCAGCAAATCCGTTATCTCTAAGTTGTCGAAGCTCATCTTCTGTTGCATGCCTGTGAGTCATACGCAACTCCGCCATATATACACTATATACAAAAATATTATCAATATGAAATAAATTTATTGAATATTAATCTAACAATAAATGAATAAATATTTTTACCTCTCATATTGTAGAACATCTTCACAGTTGGTGAGCAAATATGTTTGCAAATGAGCGTGCTCAGTGTCCGTAAGTCTCCGCTTCGTGAATTTTCCACTAAGTCGTCCTATTTCCTTGAACATGCTTGGGACAGTAACATGATATGTTGCTCTCTCCCCTCTATCATCATGCCGAGCAGGTCTTCGGTGTTTTGTATGCACTTCTGGTGGAAAATAATTTTCAGCAAAAATTGCAGTTTCTTCATTGATCACCTGTGCCACTATAGATCCTTCCACCCTGCTTTGATTTTTGACCATCTTCTTCAGATGGTGCATATAACGCTCAAAAATATACATCCATCTGTACTGCACAGGACCACCAAGTTCCAGTTCTCTTGCGAGATGAATAGCAAGATGTTCCATTACATCAAAGAATGATGGAGGAAATATCTTCTCAAGGTTGCACATGCTGACTGGTGCGTTTGTCTTCAAATTATTAATACCCTCTTAGTCACTACTCTGCTGCATAAGTCGCGGAAGAAAACACTAATCCCTACATAGATAAAAGACATAATTTTCGTAAGTATTAAGTTTTTATAAGCATAATTGTTAAATATAAAAATAAATTAAATTGTAAAAATATAATATACCTGCAATTGCTTCATGAACATTACGTGGCAATAATGCTGAAAAAGCAAACGGAAGGAGGCGCTGCATAATTACATGACAATCATGACTCTTCAAGCCAGTAAACTTTCCTTCGCTTCTATCAACGCAGTTCCCCAAATTTGATGCATATCCGTCAGGAAATTTCACTTTATCTGTAATCCAATCAAAGAACTCTTCTTTTCTAGCACCATCCAGCCGATAAATGGGAAAAAGGGGCCGTACCGTTCTCATCAACGTGAAGTTCAGAACGATCACAAATATCGACTAAATCCAACCTTGACTTCAAATTATCCTTCGTTTTACCTTGGATGTTAAGGACTGTGTTCATCAGATTATCGAAGAAGTTCTTCTCAATATGCATGACATCTAAATTATGCCGCAATAGATGACTCTCCCAATATGACAGATCCCAGAAAATACTCTTTTTGTGCCAGTTATGTAGCTCTCCAACCGCATTGACTCGAATGTTTTCATGTCCACCTACATCTGGCGTCCTTTCTGCATCAAAATACCTAAACTGCTTCAACAAATCTTTCCCACTAACTTCCTCAGGTGGACCATCAAACACCTGCTTGTTCTTCGTAAACGAAGTCTTACTCCTGCGGTATGGATGATCAGGTGGTAGAAATCGTCTGTGACAGTCAAACCAACACGTTTTCCTTCCGTTTTTTAGTTGGAAAGCATCTGTGTCATCTTGACAATATGGACATGATAGCTTCCCATGTGTTGTCCATCCAGATAACATACCATATGCTGGAAAGTCACTTATTGTCCACATAAGTACTGCCCGCATCTGAAAGTTTTCTTTGCGCGAAACATCGTATGTCTCAAAACCATGCGCCCATATTTGTTGCAACTCATATATCAGTGGTTGAAGAAACACATCTAGTGATCTTTTAGGATGATCTGGCCCGGGGACGAGAATTGAGAGAAACAAAAACTCTCGTCGCATGCACAAGCTCGGCCGTAAGTTGTACGGTGTCACAATAACTGGCCATAGAGAATACTGTCTTCCATGGTTTCCAAATGGGCTGAAACCATCAGTAGATAATCCAAGATAAACATTTCTTCTCTTTTCCGCAAATTCTGGATATGTTGACTGGAAATGTTTCCAAGCCTTTGCATCTGAAGGATGTCTAATCTCACCATTTGTGGAATGCTCTGCATGCCATCTCATTGCTTTTGCTGTGCGCTCACACTGATACAACCTCTTCAATCTTTCCGTCAAAGGCAAATACCACATTCTTTTGAATGGGATCGGAACTCTTCCCCTCGTCTCCTGATAACGAGGTTTCCCACAAAATTTGCATACATTTCGTGTCTCATCCGCTCTCCAGTAGATCATGCAGTTGTCAATACATACATCTATCACTTCATACGGTAGTTGAAGACCTGCAACAAGTTTCTGAACCTCGTAGTATGAACCCGGTGCAAGGTTATCCTCAGGTAGAATACCTTTGACAAAATCAGTAATCGCATCCATACATTCTTCAGCCAAATTATAGTCTGTCTTAATACCCATTAATCTAGTTGCAGATGATAAGACTGAATGACCATCTCTACAATTTTGATACAAAGGTTGTTTTCCTGCATCCAACATGTCAAAAAATCTCATAGATTCGGGGTTTGGTTCTTCCCCTCTATAATGATCATGTACCATCTGCTCAGTACCTACACCATAATCTATATCCGTTCTAGATTCTTCTAACCTAATATCAGGCTGAAGTTCACTAACAGGCTGAGGTTCGCTAGTACTACCATATTCATAACCAGTTTCCCCATGAAGGTACCAAACTTTATAATTACGTGAAAATCCTTTCATATACAAATGAGTCCAAACATCAAATTCTTTATAACCTTATTATTATTGCAAGAAGAGCAGAGACATCTTAACATACCACTTTTTGCATCCGGTTGCTGTTGAACAAGCCTCATAAATTCTCCAATCCCTTGAACGTATTCTTCCGTAAGCAAATTGGTGTTCGGATCCAAACGAGGTTTATCCATCCACGAACGATAATAAACTTCTGAAGACATGATTTTCACGGAATTGTTATGACTAAAGAGAATGAAGAGAGAATGAAGTGTGAATGAGTTGAATGAGGAGGGGTTGTATTTATAGGAAATTGCTTACGGACCTCCGACGACTTTCCGACGAAATTCCGACGGATGTAAAGCAGTCCGTCGGAATTCCGTCGGTATTGTCCAATCTCAAACGGCTATATAACGGTCATATATATTTGTCGGCAACGGTCACATGGTTCGTCGGAAATTCGTCGGAAAATACCGACGGAATTCCGACGACTTTACTGTTAATCGGAATGTCGTCGGAAATTCGTCGTAATATATCGACGAACTTCCGACGACTACAACGGTTACATTTTTTATCGGAATGTCGTCGGAAAGTCGTCGGAAAATTCTGACGACCCTTGTTTCGTCGGAATTCCGTCGGAAATGGCCGACAGAATTCCGACGACTTAATTTTTTTGGATTTGGTCGGTAATCCGTCACAAATCCGTCACAAATGTCCGACGACTTTGGTGTCCGTCGGAATTCGGCGTGTTTTCTTGTAGTGTTCGTATGTGTGCATGAGTTGTTATGTTTGTCACGAGTGTTATGTTTGTTACTTTGTATGTAATGTCCGTATGTGTGCAAGTCAAGAGAAGTCACTAGTGTTATGTTTGTTTGTATTTGATGTCCGTATGTGTGCAAGCCACAAGCATATGATTTTGGTTCTTCTCCCCTGCTCTATATATGAAGATTTTATTCACAAAGCATTTTTTTCACAAAGTCTTCTTCTCTCCTTCTCACCAAACAAATTACATTCTCTCATTCCATTCTTCTCATCGAAAAAGACTTTCTACAAAGTAATCGACAAACAGTCTCCTTCATCACAACTGAAAACTGATTTGGTTGAATATATATGACGTAAATTTGGACGTGATGGAGACAACAACTAAGCTCATATGTTTTTTTCAAATTATCCTCGTTTATTTTATTAATCCTTGTTTTTATGTTTTTATTTTAAAATCTATGTTTAAAATGTTATCTTTTCATATGTTTTATTTAATAAATAAATTTTATCTTTTAAAAAAATTTAAATTTTTTTAAAGAACCCTTAATTAAAAAACTTCCATTGGAGCACAAAATCTAATAGTTTCTTAACTAGAATTCTTAAGTACAATTAATTACTTAAATACTTAAAT
Source organism: Brassica napus (assembly GCF_020379485.1). Classification (NCBI taxonomy): domain Eukaryota; kingdom Viridiplantae; phylum Streptophyta; class Magnoliopsida; order Brassicales; family Brassicaceae; genus Brassica; species Brassica napus. The sequence goes on along the minus strand of NC_063445.1, from coordinate 11,217,224 downwards.
AATCATTAAGAAATCCAAATGGGGTTATAGGGTTAATCGTGCTCTTATATACATTTTAGACGAAATAAAGGTAACATGTTACACCTAAAAAATTCTAATGGTATACGTGCGTAAAAAATTCTAATGGTATACGTGCCCAGACCATTTCATATTTTTTTTCTGTCTTGGAATGCACGTCTCTTTCTCCAGAGAAAAATATGCAGCAGGGTCGAAGTTACTTGGATTATTGTATGTCGAGTTCGTGCTCCTTTCTGTTGTCTGCTTATTTGATTTAAGATTACATTCAAATATCTTCTTTTCCTCATATTTATTAGCGACTTGAAATATTGAGCTATAACCAATTAATTACATTGCTGTTCAAAAAAAAAAAACCAATTAATTTCATTATTTGAAAGTTTGATAGTATAATAGGTACTTCCTAGGCTCCGATTTCCCAATCACGTCCCTTATAATGTTATCATATAACCTTTTATTGATTTTCACTGTAACTATATAAAGACATTAATTGACAAGCTGTATGCTTACATGATGTATACATTTGGTGGATGACTTTTGGACTTATATATCGCTATTCATTGGCTGTGGATAAATTTGGAAAATCCATCTGAAAAAATCGACTCATGAGTATATGTCTATCGTGGATCCTTCTTCTCCAACGTGGTTTCTTATTCTCGAGATTCGATCGGTTCTCTTTGGTGCCCTTGCTTTCGATCCCAGTTCAAGGTCATGTTGCTTGCGCCAATGGTTCCTCTTCTAGATCTAATTGCATGTTTGTTGTTTCCTCTTGTGGTGGTTTTGCCGAGGGTAGGTAGTGTGCTATTCCTTGTTTTAGTCTGCCACAGGATAGAGCCTGGTTTGTGGTTTATCTTCTGGTTCATGCAAAGGTTATTGGGCTCGCGTTCAAAGAATTGGGGCTTCAGCTCTCTGCATCATGTCGTGGGAGGTTGAAAATTAAAAGGTGTATTTCATCTCCTTGGGTTTGCTTGTTTGTGTTTGTTCCTCTTGGCTCGTTGAAGTGAGATATTCAAAGCAATATGATGAAGTGTGTTTGCTTCATAAATAAGGTGTGTTTGCCTCATAAATAAAGTTTGACTGGTTGATGTGCGGTTATTTGTAGGAAAGTTGTTTTCTGCCGGCTTTGCTTCTAAGAATCATCATGACTCGTTAGCTTTGTATCCTACGCTGTGTACTACTTTAATCAGAAATCAATAATTCTTTTAGTGAAAAATACACAAACCTAGTAAAACGTGAGCATACCCGATAAATACTATTTTTCAATTTTTACACAAAAATAACACTAATTTTTTTTCAGAATGGTATTTGTTAAACAATAAAAACACTAAATTATCTAACATCCTAAACTATAACTATGATCACACTTTAAATATTAACTAGATCTCGACCCGCGCAACCGCGCAGATTTTTGTTTTAATTTATTTTTGTATAATCATTTTGTTTTCAATTCTAAATTGGTATATGTTATAATATATATATTTCTATCAATTTTTAAAACATAATAAGTTTACGGTATATTTTTTTCATTGATTAGATTGTTTCATACTTCCACATGTATTTGTATCTTCTTCTATATATATATTTTCAGATTATTATTTCATTATTAAAATCGTAACTATATATATAAAGATTAGTAAAATATTGTTTTATTGTCATATTCAAAGATATTGTAACATTTCACAAATTTTAAAAGTTTAAAAAAATTAAACTTTTCGAATCATTGATTTATATTATCCAGTAAATAATTAACCATTTAGTTTTTGTTTAGTTTTTAAAATAAACTATATAGTTTTAAATTTGTTTTCATTGGTTTAAGGTAGTAAAGATTAATCATTGTTAGATAATATGATTTTTGTTATTTAAAAAAAAAATCTTTATAATTTTAAAAGTTAAAATCGACAAATATTTAAATAATTAACTTATGGAGGTATAATATCCCAACATTAAATTATATCTATTTAATTTATACTATCTATAAATCCAATGGATCATCTATTGTTTAAAGGGGAATTTGCCAAAACTAACCCACAACTTGATTTTAACCCCAAACATATACTCAAACTTGAATCAAATGCAAAACTAACCTAAAAGCCTTGTGCAATTACAGTCCAGCCCCTTGTGAACAAAAAAAAAAACAGAAGCCATTTTTACGAATATAGCCCTAGTAAGTCGCCTGAGTCGTGTGAGATGTTGGAAGTCGTCTGCACGACTTCAAAGTATGTCTTCTGGTGTAGCTGATCTTAAAAATAATTTAAAATTTTTAAAAAAATATTTTGATAAACGAAAAATTAAAATCATGTAATTATAAACAGTTTTAAGTGATATAAATTAAAATGTAACAAAATTGAATTGTTTTGAACATAGATGAGTGTAAGTAGTGACTCATGGTATTCTTTGGTCTAGGGTTTGGCAACATATATTGTAGTATTGTATGTATACTTAGGGTTAGATTTTGGAAAGCTTGAATGTTTATTTGAAAAATTAATTTTTTACCTATACATGTTTATTTTTATGTATAGTAAACACTTTTGAAGTTTAATTTGATTTTATGAAGTGTTTAGTTAGTTAATTAAGTTTAAGGGTTATGTTTAGGGTCTAGACGACTTACATTTCAGTCGTCTGGTGAAGAAATTAAAACAGACGACTTACATGTAAGTCGTTCAAATATTCCCGCCTAAATTTTTTTAAAAAATTATTTTTCCGCTTAAATAATTTAAACCAGACGACTTACAAGTTTTCTATTTTAGTTTTCCACTAAAAATATTTTAATTTTCCGCTAAAAATATTAAAGTGTTCTGGACGACTTACAAGTAAGTCGTCTAGGAAGTCGTCTGAATCAAAAATATTTAACCTAATTGGATTTTTTGTCTCCCTATATAAAGAAAAATTTACACATTCTCTCTCCTCCTTTCAAATGACTGCAACAAAAATGTAATGTTCATCACTCTAAAACTCTTCAACATCTCTTTAATCTCTTTGACTTGAAAACACCAAACTTTATATGAATTTTTCAGTTTTGTCTCATGTCTTTCTTACTAATCTATCTTTTTTTGCAGGTTTTTAATCAGATGGTACTCATCTTCCACTCATTTAAAGGTAGATATATTAATTCTAGATATGTATTTTTGTGTGTTCTATAAAGGTAAATTTATCTAATCTTCCCCTCATTTTCTCTGTTTTTAAGTCATTTGAACGTTTTTGGATATGCAGGTTTTTCAGATCTGGATTTGATATGCAGGATTTTCAGATCTGGAAGACTTCTGGGACGACTTACATGTTAGTCGTCTAAAATATAATGCACTAGACGACTTCCAGGAAGTCTTCCAGACGACTTCCATTTCAGTCGTCTGGACTTCCTGGAAGTCGTATGGACTTCATGGAAGTCTTCTAACTAAGTCTCCCTCTCATAATAGATCTGAGCGTTTTGGTAAGTTTTTATGTCTGATTTTTCTTCATTTGGTAACTTCTTGTTGTATAAAGTTCTTACTTTTTTCCAAACTAAAACTCTCCAAACCCACTCTAATCTCTTTGACTTGAAAACACCAAACTTTATATGAATTTTTCAGTTTTGTCTCATGTTTTTCTTACTAATCTATCTTTTTTGCAGGTTTTTAATCAGATGGTACTCATCTTCCACTCATTTAAAGGTAGATCTACTATTAATTTTAGATATGTATTTTTGTGTGTTCCATAAAGGTAGATTTATCTAATCTTCCACTCATTTTTTCTGCTTTTAAGCAATTTGAACGTTTTTGGATATGCAGGTTTTTCAGATATGGATTTGATATGCAGATTTTTCAGATCTGGAAGACTTCTGGGACGACTTACCTGTTAGTCGTCTAAAATATAATGCACTAGACGACTTCCAGGAAGTCTTCCAGACTACTTCCATTTCAGTCGTCTAGACTTCCTGAAAGTCGTCTAGACTTCCTGGAAGTCGCCTAGACTTCCTGGAAGTCGTCTGGACTTCGTGGAAGTCTTCTGACAAAGTCTTCTTCCATATCAAGTGGAGTCCAAGCTTGTCTTTGTAAAGGAATGATCTATAATAGTTTTGTTTGTGGTCTGTTTTGTGAATTGCATGTCTACTCTTTTACTTGTGAATTTTTTGTAAAATCAGTAATAATGTTTCCCAAGATGTAATACATGTGCTAACAATGTGTTTACACATTTACAAATCAATGAAATAATAAACTTCAGTAGCCTTTTTTTTATCAATAATAAACAAATCAATGAAATAATAAACTTCAGTAGCCCGTCTTCCGCTGATCCTCTCACCATTTCTTGCGCATATAACAATGCTCTGTATGAAGTGGTGTAATCAAGTGTCATGCCAAACATGTCTATCACTTGTAACATGAATAGGAGGAAGGTCTGGAGCCATCTGTTGTAATGAGTAGGTTAACTCCACAGACTATGTGTTCATGTCCAGGTTATAATCTTCTTGAGCCATTACAACAAGATCAGCATGTGTCGAACCTTCACTCAAAAATAACATTCTCGCTCCTTTGAAATGATCAACCACAAAATTCCAACATCCATCTTTCAACAACCATTCTCCATACACTGCATGTAACTGACGCATCATCTGAAAAAGTCAAAATAAAACACATTAGCAAACTTAGAACAAAGAAAACGAAAGTTAATTAGAGATCGAAGCGGATGACTTCAATCTAAGTACTCCTGACGACTAAACTATACGTCGTCTGGTCAACGCAGAGGGTATTTTTGCAATTGATTTTGAAATCTGTTATTTCAGACGACTGAAAAATAAGTCGTCTACTTTTGTTTGGTTAAAACAAAAACTCCAAAAAAGCTAGACGACTTACATTTCAGTCGTCATAGGTTAGTTTTGCATTTGACTGGATTATTTCAGAAGTTTGACTTTCCTGGACGACTTACATTTCAGTCGTCTCGTGAAAATTAAAATAATAATATTTTTTTAAAACTAGACGACTTACAATTAAGTCGTCATAGGTTAGTTTTGCAATTGAAAAAAAAACTTCAATATTTAATTATATATAGACGACTTACAATCCAGTCATCCGTTAGACGACTTAAATGTAAGTCGTCCAGGATTTACGAGGTTTGACCAGAATCTCGGAATAAAATTCTGGACGACTTACATATAAGTCATCGGGCGGATGACTGAATTGTAAGTCGTCTGGGTATGATTAAATATTGAAGTTTTTTTTTTCAATTGAAAACTAACCTATGACGACTTAATTGTAAGTCGTCTAGTGTTAATAAAATATTGATATTTCAATTTTTACCAGACAACTGAAATGTAAGTCGTCCGGAAAAGTCAAACTTCTGAAATAATCCAGTCAAATGCAAAACTAACCTATGACGACTGAAATGTAAGTAGTCTAGGTTCTTTGGAGATTTTTTTGTAACCAAACAAAATCAGACGACTTAACTTTCAGTCGTCTCAGAAAACCGATTTCAAATTCAATTGCAAAAATAACCTCTGCGTTGACCAGACGACTTCCCATGTATCGTCTGGCGAACAGATCTGGAAAAAAACTCGATTTCATACCTTAAATTAGTGAGATAATTTCCTTAGCACAGATAAGGCTTCTCCAAGCACACAAAATCTCAAACGAAAGTGACCCACCCAGAATCGTTAGCTTCTATGACTCTATGAACCATAAAAAATTTAGAATCAAAATCTTGGTTTTTTTTAGCTCATTGTGGAGAGAAAGTGAGAGATATGTTGTGTTTAGTTCACAAGAATGGAAAAAGAAGAAGGATAACTCGATTTTGGGAGCATTAAGAGCTTCAAATTGGTTGTTCATGGTGGTTGGGGTATTGATGACAATGACAATCTTGTAATTACTTGAAGATGATGAGGGTGAGAGAGTAAAAATGTCATTTTCGAAAAGAAAAAAAATTGATGGCATTTTCGTGAATTATATGAACTTGTGGGGTGAATAGGGCAAAACCAATTTCCAAAAAAATGGAGGTTAGTTTTGTGTTTAATTTTAAATTGTAGGTCAATTCTGCAAAAAACCCTTGTTTAAATCTAATTATTGATAGCCCAATAAAAATTTCTGCTAGGCCCAAAATTTAAATGATAAGATTAGAGATTAAATGTAACGTGACTTTCTAAGAATATGTCCATTAGGTCCATTTTTTTTTAAATCACATATGAATCAAAGTTGTGACTTCTGTTTTAATATATAAGATTTCTAAATTTCAATCTCAAAACCTACACTCAGTTATATATAAATATATTTATTTTTTCTTTTTAATAAATGTTGGGATCAAAAACGGTTATCTCGAAATCAATGGTTAAGGATACTATTTCGGGAAAGTTTTTCATAAAGATTTCGATTTTTAAAAACTTGGAAAGACTTATCCGAAACACCGAAATGACCAGTCGTCTAAAAACATGCTCGGAACAACCAGACCGAACTCACAGACCGCTCGACGATCGTCGAGTGGTCCCGAAACGCCGATCCAACCCGAAACTGTCGGGACGATACCAATTCATGCACTCTCATCTAAACCTCGATATGACCTCTTACGAACTACGACTATACTGTCCCTTACTCCATCTTAAGTGGAGTTGTCGTCGAGACATTACGATAAAAATTGCGATAACTTATTTGAAAATCGCAATAAACGCGATAAGTCCAAGAACGACCCAAAGAGGCCTAAAACGGGACTAAAAGCTCACTTACGAATTTATTTGGTAAAAGTCCATCTGCACTACGACGGTTTGTATTTTATCCGCGAAAAAGGATAAATATTAAATTTACGAAGATAAATGTTAAGTTTCCGAAGATAATTACGAAGATCTAGAAAAATGGAATATTTCCGAAAGATGCTAAAGTCGGCCAAAGGGCATAACAAGAAAGCTAAAACCAACTTTGGAGTGAGTATATAAGGAGTTCTAGGCGAGAGACACAAGAGGAGAACTTTTTCAGAGCAAACTTAGCACCTAAAGCATTTAGGCAACTTTCCGTTTTTGTTATTTCGAGCTGCGACTCAACTAGGTTTTGCAGTCTTAGGTTGTTAGAACTAGGAATCTCGCCGACAGCTCTCATAGCCGAGGCTTCTACCTTGTTGTAACCCTCATACGCGAATTCGGAATAAGACTCCTTTTGCTTTTTTTTACGATTTCTTATTTCTTTTCGTCTTTACTTTTGTGTTCTAATTGTTTGACGTGTGATTTAGCAGATATCCAGGACCTCTGGGAAATTAGGGTTTACCTAATTTTCCTAATTTGAACGGAAATCGACGGTGTGAATTTCGGTTCCCACGGTAAATGTTATGCTTAAGATTTTTTTCTTGTATGCTACTTTAAAAGATCTTTTTTATTTATTTAGTGCTATTAAACTATATTTCTTAACATTTCTCTTTCATTCTCTCTATCTATGAATTTTTTTAAAAATTCCATTAGCAAGCTTAACTTCGAATAAGTTATTCTTTCCTTGTCCTAGAAAATTTATTGAATTCGAGCCAATACTAAAATTTGAAACAGTTCCAGATGATATTATTGTTGAAATTATAATTTCTGTGTAAAAGTTTATACACATTTTTCCTCTTCTATAAAGAATATTTAATTAATTATCGTTTTCTAAAACAACAATATTTGCTAAAATAATAATTTTTCGGAAAACTAGATTCCTGAACTTTAGGGAATTTACTTTTTGAAAACTTGATTGGCTAATAAAGTATCTTTTATAGAAACTAAAATAAAATCTAAAAATCTTGATAGAATAAAAAATAATTTTTGGAAAAACAGAAACCAAAAAATATTTTTAAAAACTACAAACAATAAACCCCTTAGTATTTCAAATATTTTGTGTAAACAAAATTGTGTTGCAGTAAAACACTTTAGAATCGCCGGATCAATCCTCTATTGCGGACCGAATTAGCAGTGGGAAAATTTTATTAAAATAGGCCAAATTTTATCTTAAAATGAAAGATATAGGCCAATTGTTATGTAACTAATAGTCTTAATGCATCTTCTTATTACGCATGTGGTGTTTCATTTTGCATATTCTCTAGCATTACCTCCTGCAATAGATAAATCAATTGAATATCTTTACAATCAATCTTGTATTCTTCTTTAAACATCTTGTGGTAATCCTTCATACGACAAATCATCCACTAAAGTAAGCAATTTATTCTCTTTCGTTTGATCAACCGAAAAGTGTCATTTAATTCTTCAGTTTCCAGTCACCAAAAACTATATATGTATAATGTATACAACATATTCCTACATATAAAATTTGATTATAAATCAAATTGAGTAACTCTCGAAGTAAAACTTCATAAAACTGTTTCTCCTAAGAACTTTTCGAAACAACTATGCACATAAACTCTACCAAACAACCATCATAAGGCATAACTGATGTAATAAGATTTTCATCATAACTTTCTATGAAAGCTTTCCCAAACAACTATACATGAAATGAAAAATAATCAAACACAACTTTTCATAATCACTTTGCAGAAAATCTTGTCAAAACAACTATAATAATGTAGCCAAAACTAGATCCGTCAATATCTGCAAATATTTGCCCTATTTTGTTAATATTGGTTTGCTTTTTGAAATTTCCTGTATAGTTCAAAAAGGTTTAATATTTGTGCTCAATTGGGGGAGGGGGGGGGGGTAAAATGTTAGAGTCATTCACACTCTAAGGCAGTTTACAAGTTTTATTAACGCTTGTTGGGGTCAAAACCGGTCACGACGGAATCAATGCCTGAAAGTTCCCGGTAAATCAACTCTCGATCGATCCTTGAAAACTAGACATTCCCGAAAAACGGTTAATCAAGTAAAAGACAGTTTTTCACGGATGCGAACCGAGGAATGTCGAGAAGAGGACCAGTCTGGATGAGGTCTCGATCGTAAGCGATGACCATCTCAACCGAGGTCACCTCTCCCCTGGGCGAGGATGACCCGCGCCGAGGTCACCTCGCCCATGGGCGAGGACCGACCTCCTGTCCCGAAACCGTGCATCCTCGTCTAAGTTCCCGTAACACAATCCTCGGGCCCTTGGACGCAATACCCATGTCTCGTCTCGCTTAGGATTATCAAAGAAAGACTTCAGGAAAAGTTATAAAAACTTGGTGGTCGAAATGGATTCCTGCATGCCGTATAAAACGACTATGGTTAGCTTGAACACCAGTTGCCTTAACTATACGGGGAATTGGAATCCTTTCGGAAAAATCAACGGCTGTTTCTTATGAAAAACCGTAAAAACGTCGAAGTCCCAAAACGGCCCAAAAGGGGCCTGAACAGCGGCTAAACAACCCACTTACGATTTTAGAACAGGATTGAGCCTAAGGCTGATATGACGGTCTGTGTTTTATTCGCAGGAAAAGATAAATGTCAAGTTTCCGAAGATAATCATGAAGGGTGACGAAAAATGGAAAAACCCGTCTCGCGATGAATCCGGCCCAGGAAAATGTGCAAACCGACCTAGAGAGAGTATATGAGGATGGCTTAAGGCGATGAGCAGAGGAGAGCTTTCTCAGAGCAAACTTAATACTTAGAGCAATTTATGCATTTTTCCGTTTTTACTATCGAGCTGCGACTCGACTAGGTTAGAACTTAGGTGGCTAGACTAGCGAACGTACCGACAGCTCTCATGGCTTAGGATCTTACCTGTTGTTCACGTTTAAACGCGAATTCGGAAATAAGACCTCGTTGTTCTCTTTTCGCTCTTTTACGATTTATTACTTTCGACTCTTTCATATTGATTGTGTTGTGCGTGGCCCAGCAGATAACCGGGACCTTCAGAGAATGCTAGGTTAGCTTAGCTTTCTTCCGATTAACAAATTTTGATGGTGTGAATTCCGGTTCCCACAACGCTCTAACGCAGTTTTTGGGTGAAAAGACTAAAAATGCCTTCTTAAAAGCGTAACCGGTGAGTTGAATTTTAGTTAGGATATTTTTATTTAGTTGGATTTCAAAATTTTAAAAGAGAAACTAGTGGTGGACCCAAAAATGATTAAACATGACTTTATATAACTACTAGGGTCCACTTCTTTACATCTTCTCGGCTTCTTACTTTTTTTTTTTTCTTCAGATCTGGTTTTTTTGTTGTCCTTTGGTAGATGACGAAGATGAAGAATAAAATGAGGACAGAGAGACGACGACAAAGACAGCGGCAACAATGAGGACATAGACGATGACAACGCCATAGCACCATGATTCCACAAAGCTCTCGGCGGAGCTCCGCTAACGTCTCCATCACCTTTCACCCCCGGTGGACGATCTGTCTTCTTCTGATATGGAAACTCGGTTCAACCAGAAAACAATCGCTGACATGCTCCTCCGCCATGATGAGCTCTTCAGATTCGTATGTAAATCTCTAATTCCATATTATTGTGATTCAAGAAACTTTATTGCCTCCTCCTTATTGCCTCCTCTCTTCGAGATCACTCATGGTAACCATATTCTCGTTAGACGTTCTGTTTGTGTGTTCACTGCTTCTTGTGAAAGTTAGTTTCTTTTTTATGTAATGGTCAGAATCAAATTGGTTTGGATCTTGTTCTGAAGCATCAATATTGGATCTTTCTATCAAATTGTGTTCTTTCAGATTTGGTCTTTTTTTTGCCCAACTGTATGAAAGACTCTCAATTTTTATGTCGTTTAACAAGTTTGCATATTTTTGTTTTTATTTTGCAGGCTTTGCAAATCTATCATTTACATGTTGGATCTCAATAAAGATCTTCATTTTGTGCTGCTGATTTGCTTGTGATGCTATGGAAATCATCAGGGAAACTAGGTGTTCTTGCTCCCCCTGTAAATTTACTTATTAGGACACTCCCATGTAGATATCACACCTTATATCTTGTGCTTTTAAATGTTTTTGTTCTGGTTTTTTCTGTTACAGCTTTTTGATATTATGTGTATATGAATGCTTTGAACATTTGCAATACCATATTTGCATTTTTAAAAACCAAAATTGTTACCCGCATAGACTATCCATGTGTACATTATATTCCAACAGTACATGTGTACATTATATTCTGACAGTACATGTGTTCACCTAATTTGTATTGTACACCTAAATAATCGTGTACATACATTTCTTAAACACGTTTTTTTTGTTTTTTTTTCATCTAAAAAATCAAGCTTCTGCAATGTCCGTAACTCACGCCACTCTTAACACATTAGACACAATGTTTAAACAATGTACATAAGAATTTTCTAGTCTTTTTGTTGCCTAATGTTCCATACATCAATAATTAGAGTTCTTTTGATGTACAAATGTACTATGAATATGACATTGTATACACATTTCATCCATTGTACTTGTGTACACATTTCACAAATGCACTATGACATTGTGTACACATGAATATCAAACCCATTGTACTCGTGTACACATTTCAAAAATGCACTATGACCTTGTGTACACATTTCACCCATTGTACTCGTGTACACAAATATGATGTACAAATTCACTATGAATATATAACTGTATAAACATACTATTAAGGTTTTACAAAATGTACATAAGAAATGAAAGTAAGATTTTAAAAGCAATTTGCTGTGTACATTACCATATACACAAATATTTCATTATCCACATGTATATTTATTAACTTGTACAATAATATATGAATATCAAATAATTTTACTGTTTTTATGTACATAAACATTAAAAATGTAGGCCTTCTAACCTAGAGCAGTACCTATTTACAAAAAAATATGTACACCGATTTATTTGTACATTGCTCAAGTTGTTATTTTGGTTTTTATAGGTTTTAGTTAGTTTCTCAAAAATAAAGACAAATCACATGTGTACATTTGTAAATTGCTCAAATTATCACATATGATAAAAATGAATATTTGGTACTACATTTAGATCATTTATACTAGTCATCCATAGTATACTGTCCAAAATCATTGAATTTCTTTTGAAATTTTGGGTTTGCTTCAATGATATTTGCAAATTAAACATCTGAGGTATAAGCGAAAATAAAACAAAATGGCAGGAACCAATGTTTCAAAATCTGAATATTTATTTGGTTTGGATTGCACAATTAAAAATTTCGGGACAAATTTGTGAACAGACTTGAACAGAAAAGAAGTTTAAATAAATTGGAGAATAAACAAGTGTTGAAGGACCAGATGTGCAAATAATCAAAGGTTCACCATTGTTGAACCAGTGAAGCTTTTTTTTTCAATCTGCGACTAAAGTAACGACGAATCTGGCGGCCACAACTCTAGGCCTGAGCTTGACGGCCATGGTGGCAGTAGAGCTATGTTGTAATAGAGCTCGTGGTTTAAGGTTGCCGACAACGGAACTCTCGTTGGGAAGAAATAACGGCTGTTCACAGAGGAAGACAAAGATGATTAAGGTTACAATTTTCAATCGTGAAGTAGGAGTGCTTACGAGGTATAAATAAAATTTTTTTATTGCAAATAAAACATCTGAGGTATAAGAAAATAAGATACTAGAAAGAAGAAAGTGATTTTTTTTTTTTAGATCTAGTTATTAGAAAATAAGATAGGAGAAAGAAGAAGAGTGAAAAAGATGAAACTGGTAATGATTTAACTAGTGAGTAACTGATTTAGTTAGGAATCATGGAAGAAGTGAAAAAAAAGTGTCTTAGTAGAACAAACTGACTTATTGTGTTAATAAAAACATAAAACTGTCTTTTCAATGTAATTCTTTCAAAATGTTAAACGAACTCATAAAAAAAGCCTCTAAAAAGGTAATCTTATCCCTAGCATCGGGTCCATTATTGTCCAATCGGGGAAATGACTGATGTGAGACTTTAAGTGATCCAGTTAGTTAGAGAAGTGTTCTAGTTTGATACTTCGGGGATCAAATGTAATGCCGGTCTGGTATGGTATGATACCTTGTCCTATGTCGAGAATTTTGATCTTCGCATGATATACTAAATTTTGATTCGTATGGGTGTGTTTCAAACCACAATTTACTTTGTAGAGATAGCGTAATCCTATTACGATCCCATTTAACTTGCATAGTCGAGAAGATACTCTGCAATAGGTTTGTTTCGCTCTGGTATCAAAGTGCACATAAACCCAATAGGATTGTCTCCATAATGCAGGCCCATGATCGTTATGCTATATTTTATTTGTCAAGAGTAATTTTGCTCTGTTTTCTAGTTTTCGACCCATTGTATATTAGGGACCGAAGTTCCGCATCAAGTATTGGAAGGGATCATTCTTAATATATAAGATAGATGGGTCACTCCTCTTATCACCAATTGGTTTTAGGTTGGAAGCTCATCTAGCTTAACATGGTATCAGAGCCCGATCCACGCAGTCCAATCCAATCCACATCGATCTAGTCCAAAGTTGGCCCATCGATCCTTACCCAAACATTCCGAGATTGACGCTCAAAGAACCATCATCTCGAAAGGGCATATTAGGGACAAAAGTCTCACATCGAGTATTGGAAGAGATCATTCTTAATATATAAGATAGATGAATCACTCCTCTTATCACCGATTTGTTTTAGGTTGGAACCCATCTGGCTTAACATTGTTTTCTTCAATTATATTAGTTTATTATTTGTGAATAGATCTTATTCTTTGAATATGGAGTTTCATCAAATACTAATGAATAACAATAGATAAAAACGGTGGACGTTGGGTTGGAAAATCAGCATTGTTACTTAGTGAGGTACGTGTTTCAAACTGCCATTCATTCTGATTCTATATAGAAGGAAAGAAACCGTAGGCGACATGGAGATCCAAATTCGACACCTACGACACTTAAAAAGTATTGATAAATCATAAATAACCGTTTGAAAGTAAGCTTGGGATACAATAAATATGCACGGTTTCTAAGCCTCTGTGATTCGGCATAAGAACATGGGATCGTTTGTAAAATCTCTGAAATATGCACGGTTATTTCTTGATAGATAGAACCAGTACACTGGTTCGATGAGTTGTGGTTTTGACGATACGGACAACGATTGAGAGACGAATACGAATGGCGAAGAATATTTATGTTTTCACATGAAAAGCGAGTGAAATGGAAATTAGGAGAGGGAGACGACAAGTGGAAGCTTACGTTCCAAAAGTGAGACACGTAACTAAAGAGTTGTAAGAAGACGTGTGGTGAAAGTACTCTCATCTTCACAAATATGTTTTGGTTTTATCTTCACGTGCTTTGTCCTATCCTACGTGTCCATCTAATCAGTTCGGTTCGTCCAAATCATTTTAAAATCAAATAATCGTATCAGATCTTATCTACCATAAAGGAGGTGAGGTCCATTTCCGTTTTAAGGATTTTTTATTTGAATTATTACCAACGATCAAAAGTACTTTTTGATAATGTATAGTTAGGTTTAAAGACACCGCTAGTTGGTGACCAGTGACCATTACATGTCTTAGGGATGTGCGTTCGGATACCCATTCGGATTTGATTCGGGTTTCGAGTTTTCGGGGTAAAAAATTTCAGCATCATTCGAATATTTCTAAATTTTGGTTTGGGTCTTTGCAGGTTCGGTCCGGATTCGGATAACTCATTTAAATGATTTTTAAAATTTTAAAATTCACTATATACTGTAAATTTCTAAAATCTATAAACAAAATAATATATTACATATAAATTTGAATAACATATGTCAAAATACCTAAACTTAACATATAAATTAGTTTGGTTTGAATATTTAGATAAAAAATTAATATATATCTGAAATATTTTAGGTGTTTTGAGTATATTTTAGCTATTTTAGACATTTACGTTTAACTATTTGTAATATATGTTCAAGTATTTTAGACAACTTAAAAGTATCTTATATATTTTGGATGTTTTTAATATACATTAAATCTAAAAATAATTAATATATTTAGGTATATAAATCTATTTCGGATACATTCGGGTACCCGAAATACTTTGGTTCGGGTCGGGTTCGGTTTCGGTTTTCTAGATACTGAAATTTTGAACCTGTTCGGATATTTAATAAATTTCGGTTCGGATTTAATACTATTTTCGGATCGGATTCGGTTTTTTTTTTCCAGCCCTATCATGTCTAGTTTCTAAATTTTACCTGTCCAACCGAGTTGATGGATCCGACACCCAACTGTGATTTTTTTTTTTTTCGTCAAGGTTTTTTTTTCTTTAATATTGCATAACAAAGAAACAAAAGCCCGAACCCAACAGAACTGGATCCGGGCCCAGCAATATTTTACAAACCAAAGCCCACAAACAGTCGGACATCCATTCAAAAGAAAACGGGCCTGCAGCCCACAACACTCAACTCGAAATCGGTGGCCCAGACTTCCCCTTTTGGCCGACGCGTCAAGGAGCCGGGACGCGTGTTGAAATCTCATCATCAGCACGCCACGCGTCAACCGATGCCTCATCCTGACCGTCACCTACGCGAAAAACCGCCTGAGCACCGCCACCGACACCCTCGTTACGCCGGAGCTCGAAACCGGTGAACCTCCAACGTAACCACTTTTCTTCAGCTTTCAGAACTCTCTGCGGAGAGCATCCTCGATCTCATCGAGATCTCATCCGTCTTACGAGAGCCGCGACCCACAGCAACATATACATCACACGCTATACCCGACCACCACTTCTCACCACTAGAGCCAGCGACGCAAGGCTGTGTAAGCCTTCACCCCCCGAAGACAAAACCGAGGAGACGTTGCTGAAGAAGCCAACCACCTCCCGGAGACTTGAGCCGGCGACGACGGAGCTTTAGTAGCCTCCACCTCCCGGAGAAGAACTTCACCACGCTTCACCTCCACACGACCGCGCCTTCACTCCAATAGCCCAGCCACCGTTGATGACGGTTCGCTCCTCGAGCTATCGTCTCTGGATGAGAGTCAATCAGAGCTCGGGCAAAGCGAATCAGGGGGAGGATGACGAGAGAACAACAAGGATACGGACTGCTTTAACGGAAGGGAAAACCAAGAGGTTCCGGCGACGGCACGCGCGCCTACGCGCCGGCCGCTCACCGGAACCAGATCTACTTTCTCTCTCTTCGGTTTCTTCTTTTACCCAACTGTGATCTATTCTATTAAAACATAGTTATTATTATTTTTATCTATTACTTTTACAAGTCATAGTAAAACTATTTAACTAATTAACCTTTTTTTTTTCAAAAACACCCTTTTATTTAATTAAGTATTTTATCATTCATTGTTAAAATAGGTTAAAATTAATAAATTATGTAATATTTTTATACAAAAATATATACGCAAGTTAAAATTTTATATCTACAACTATATATTATCCTTTTATTAATTTTGAGTCTCAAAATAATATATTATCTAAAAATAATTATATACAAAATCTGCAATTAGAAAATTATGAAATTTTAATAATTCATTAAATATATTAATGAAAAATAAATATTAATTATAAATTTAATGTTTATTGGTCATTATAACAAAATCTGTTAGAAAATATAAAAAATCTTACCAAAAATTCGAATGTTTTTATATAATTAATGAATTAATTTAGTAACAAAAAATTGAAAAGTTATTTTACAAATTTGTTTTGACAAAAATATAATTATTTTGAATATTTCAAATGGAAAACAATAATACTCCATATTTTACAAAAGATAAAATCACAGATGCTAAAGTATAAATGTTTTGAGATGCAATACGGAAAAACAAATTATATTGTGAAAATAGAAAAGTAATATAATATTCTAAAATTTTAATTTAGTAAAATTTTTTTAGAAAACTTAATACCATAACATTCAAAAAAATCTTATATCGATAAAATTTACTAAAATAATATGATAAATACTATGAATAGTTTTTTTAAAAATAATAGAACTATACTATTTAAACAGAACAACATATTTACTTATAAAATCCTACGAAGTACTAAAATAACAGATGTTAAAGTATTTTTATTAACCACAACATAAAAATATAAATTATCCTAAAGATTCATATTTTCTATAGTATAACTAAATAAAATTTGAAAATGTATTATATGCAATAACAAAGTAAAATGTATAAAAAAGTTCGCTATATTTTAACAATGTCGAACAAGAGACATAAATTAATATATAAGATTATAGAGTTAAAAAATATATAACACTAAAATGTACGTAAATCATATATTTCAAATGTTTATGATAATATTAAAGTTATTCATTTATAGCTTATCGTCAGATGTTTATATTGATTAGTAGTAGATTTTTTAAAGAAAATAGATAGTGTTGTTTAAATTCTTTCAACTCAAATATGAACCATATAACATAATTGTACCAACTACACACTAATTCAAAACTGTACTAGATTGTAAGTCTGTGGAGATATTTTTTAGTTTATAAGACCACAATTATCGAAGAGATATAAGAAGAATCTTTAACAAAAAATAAAATAAAATATAGTGTGGATCCCACAGAAAAACAAAAAATCGGTCACAGAGGTAATGGATTAGTGACCGATCTTGGGGTGTTCCTGGTACTGTTTGCGGGTCCCGCTGAAACGTGGCGGTCCTCAATTAGTTTCTTTTTTAATTTTTTTTTTTAAATCAGTAAAAAAAAATAATAATTAAGAAGCCCAAAAGGGGTTCCACGGATAATGATGGTCTAAGTTGCGCTTGTCTCTAGGACCGCAACTTTTTGCAATTATTTTCATAATCTAAATTTTTAAAGTTTAAACACACTTCCAGAGTTGACTTCGAGTTGGTTTTACTTTTATCATGGAGGCTTCCATAGGATGTTCTCGTATTGGAGATTTCCAGAGTTGGATCTAAGCCAAGTTTTGTTTCCTTTTGCTAAAAGATCTAAGCCATGTTATGAGTCATCCACGACTTAATATGTTTTTTATGAGTTCAAACAATAAACTAAAGGAAAAAATCTTCCCATATAATTTAGATTGTAGGAGATTTATGTTGGATCTGTACGTGGGGATATGATCCATGTTCCAACAAAGTGAAATCTGTTGAGCAATAGTATCTATTCAAGAAAGACTCCATGACTTTAAGATTATTCATGTATCACAGACAAGGAACAAGATATCATACTCTTTGGCCACGACTACAAGAGCTTTCCATAGAAGTATTTTTTATTAGTTGTTTTGTTACGATCTAGAAGATCACTCTAGTTTTAAGCGATAGAATAGCTTTTTGATTTCAGCTAATTTTTTTTTAACCCATATCTATTGTTGATCACCTTGTTTGTTGTGCCAAACGAAGGGAGTTTATGTAAAAAATATATGAAATGGATTTGTAATATAAGGTAAAAGCATAATTTCCCTACTCGATCGTAAGAAAAGTCGGTTCTTTGTTCGCTTAGAAAATATTTTTTTTGTAAAAGTCTAGTGCATGGGGTGCAATTTACCTATTTTTTTTATAGCCAAATAGCACTCTACATAAGACAAAAGACAGCTAGTCGTCCTTTGTGATGAGATCATATATTTGGTTTTTGTCAGAATGAGGTCATATTCGCTATGACGCGGATTTAACTTGCCTTTTCCCTAAGCATTTAACACGAATCATTGTATCATCCATATTTCTCTGACCGGTTAGCATGTCACTCATAAGTATTCGCTCGAGCTCGTCACGTCACTTTTATTATCCTTAGCTCTCTTAGCGAGCTGGGTTTATTTGATTTGTTGAGCTTTCGACTTGAATAGGCTTTTACTGAAGTGTGAAATCAATCTCCAATAGATAAGAAGAATGTTTATGGTTTAAGATGATTTAGTAAAAAAAAATAATGTTTATGGTTTAAGATGATTTAGTAAAAAAAATTCTCTTTGAAAAATAAAAATTATAGTGTTTATGAAATTTTGTAAAAATATCTAACTGGTTTTCCTCTATAGATAGAGAATAAGTTGCTTCCTAAGCGTTCCATCTCTTAGACATTATTTGAAAAGTGATTTCACAGATATTACTTATGTATCTTATATACAATCATTTTCACAAAATAATTGTACATGGCGTATTAGAAATGATGACATAGTTCATGCTTAAATGTGACATGACATACTAGAAATGTTATATTTTTGGTAAGATTTTTAGAATATAGTAATAACTAATACATCATCATTAAAATAATATATTCAAATATAACATTAAATTATATAATAATAGGGAAATTATGCTTTTACCTTATTTTTGTAC
This sequence comes from Brassica napus, assembly GCF_020379485.1. NCBI lineage: Eukaryota > Viridiplantae > Streptophyta > Magnoliopsida > Brassicales > Brassicaceae > Brassica > Brassica napus. Next base: position 11,198,164 of record NC_063445.1, on the reverse strand, counting down.
CACTTTTCATTTTTACCTCTAGTTGAGAAACATTTTAACAAATACCTAATGTATGAAGTTTCATTAAAAAATCAAAAGACCGTAAGACCATTTTATTTTGAATTTTTTTTTAAAAAATATATATAAATAATTATTTAAATAAATAATAAAAATAAAAAAGAAAATATAATTTACTTTTAAAGTTTTTGAATTATACGTTTTTGAATTCATACTTTTTATAACTTTTTTCGAAATATTGTTTTTTCAGTTTTTTCAAAATTTTATTTTGAAATTCCTTTTGAAACTATATAAAAAATTATTTTAAATTTTAAATATTTTATTTTATTTTTGTTAATCTTAAACCCTACCCTCTATAACCTAACATCTAAACCCTAAATATAAATTAGTCAACCCTAAAGATATAAATGTTTATCTACTTTTTAAAACTAAAAATAAACATGAAAATTGGTATTAAAAATGTAGTTTAAACAATCTCACTATAATAATTGAAACTAACAATATTTTTCAAATTTTAAAATATGTTTTATTTTATTTTTATAATTATACATTTTTATTACTAAAATAGTTCTTCAAAATTTTATGCTATTTTAAAAAAATATTTAAATTTTAAATCATAAAGTTTCTTTTTGTTATCTACAAATTTTATAAATACTATTTGTTTTAAATTTTTGCTAATTATAATTTTTTTGACATCAGTTATAGAAAATTTACATTAATTTTTCTTAGTTTTATACAAGTTGATTCAATATATTTTAACCAATAAAACTATCTAAGACTATAATTTTAAACAATATAAATATACATTATTATATAAAACTTAAACTAAAAAGAAATTATTTATTTTATCATATTTTAAATTAGGTTAAGTCAAAATTTATACTAAAATATTGGTAAAACATAATACATTTGAAATATTAACAAATATTTATTTTTAAATATAATTTAAATTGTATATTGCTGTACATGGTGCATAAAAACACCTAGTATCCTATATACACAAAGTCAACATAAAAATTATGATTTATAGATAATCGCTTGAACCAATTTGAATACCCTTTTTCATAATCAATCCATATTTTTTCTAATAAAAGTGTTTTAAAATAAGTCACAACTGAATTCGTACATTCATCTTAAACATACCAATTCTGATTCAATAGTGTTTAACTTGACATGTTCTCTGTATTCGGTTTTGAGCTAACTCTGCGAATTTAACAGTTTGTTGTGGATCGCGGTTCATTCAGAATCAAAACATGTCAAAAATCGGGTACTATACGATAAGAATTTTTCTAGTCTATTATTTTAGAAAATAATGCATTATATAGACTACTCCTTCGAAATAGATGTGTATTAATATTTCGAAACTATCTATTTTCTTTCTATATGTATGAATTAGTTATGATAAATTTTATAAATGAAATTCTTAAGAAAAATACTTACAAAATATTTAATCCGACCAATGAACGGTTTAGAAAGGAGGTAGGTAATCTAGAAAATTCTCGTGCTATTCGGAATATGGAAACCAATATTTTGGGGTTATTTATTTCAACAAAACCTTTTTTGGGCTATTTCTTATTTCTTTACAATCTCAACCATCACTGACTACTATTATGAAATACTAGAGTCTTTCTCCGCGCGATGCGCGGAAAAGTATGTTGATACTCGATTTTTGATTATAAGTTCGAATGTTTTTGTTTGGAATGGAAGCATTGTATTTTTCAAAATATTTTGAAAATTGGTGAATATCGAGTTTATGCAATTGTTTTAAAAAAAAGAGTAGCTAAGTAATCATAAATAATGTAAGAAAGAGATCAAGTCTTTTGAAAATCAGAAGCTGCGCTATGGACCATAAGAAAAAAATAACCTGAACTTGGTTAAAAATAAGTTAGTAAACTTAAATTTAAGTAAATACCAAGCTATGGTTATTTATATAAAAAGATCCATACCTGGCATAGCTTGGTAAAAATTCTGTGTAAGTCCTTCTTTATTTAATTGTATCATCGTATGGTTGATATGTTGGGCGTTGTAAATCTGTGAATAGAATATTTTATCAGAAGACTTTTGAAAAATGGTGGAAGTGAAAACTACTAATTTTAATTAAAAATACTTTTTTTTGGGGGGGGGGGGGGGGGGGGGGGGGGGTGGGGGGGGGAAGGCCTTTGAATATTTCTTTGTAGACTATGTTCTTCGCTTTTCAGCTGGTGGGAATCTTCGCTTTTGATGATTGTTAATCCTGCTTTGCTTGTGACACGTGAGAGGACCACATAAAGTTGACCACGAGCGAAGACCGGTTTAGGCAGATATAAGATGACATCTTTTAAACTTTGGCCTTGGCTTTTGTTGATTGCATTGCATAACACAATCTGATAGGGAATTGCCGCCGACGTAATATGAACGTAACTTTGTTTCATCATACAAAAGAACAATCCTTGGGATCAAGACTTCTTCTCCAATGTGTGAGCCAGTGATAATTTTGCCCTTGATAAGCGGTCGCCAATGTGGGTTAGGATCATACGGGTACCATTGCATAATCATTTTTTTTATTTATGTTTCGCAGAAGCATAACTGAGGCACCAACTTTCATAGTTAGTTTGTGCGAAGACAACCCTGAGAATTCCAATGAATTGAGATACTCAAAGGCATATAATGTATCATTTTGATCTGATGTAGTGTCCGATATCTCAAAGCTGTCTGAGCTGAAGTAATCTCGTGACACCCCGTCGGTCTGTGAGATTGTATAAGCATTGATTTCATCGATGGTTTCATTACGGGGTGTGAGTATAGCTTTATCAGTGTAGGAGGTCTGGGAATTTGTCAGTTTGTTGACTTCTCCATATGCGGTATCAACAACTTCTTTTAATGGGTCAACATAACTCACGAATCAATGATTTATCGACAGTTATCATTTGTTCATGGTAGTCTTCACGCTCATATCGCGATTCTAATTGTGGATGATCTTCCCCAACCTAAAGGAGCCAATCGAAGAACTTTTTTCCTTCCTGATTGACTCTCATACTTGTGTTGATTGTTTTTAAAATATATATATATATATATATATATATATAAGTTTCATTGTGTTAATTAACATATTCTTTTCTAAGTTTACAAATAATATTTTTTTATTTGTAAAAGTTGAAAACCAGCCTAATTTATTTTAGTATTTTATAAAACTATGATATTATTTACACTAAATATTTCTTTACAAACTATTATGTAAATAAAAATATACAAACGCATTTTCTCTTACTACGGGTGTGAAATAAATTATACAAATTACTTAATATGTTTAACTTATTCTTAACTGAAATTAATATTAATATTTATATTTTTTACTAAAACAATTTATATATTTATTTGACTATTCATTTTAAAAATCGTACTTATTAATCATTAAAAGTTTTATAGGAGATTATTATTTTGTTTTTTTAATGTTTGTTTTAGTTTGACTATAGATAGTTAGAATTAGTTTTAAAACATTGCTCGATGAGTTTTATGATGTTATAAGTAATAAGTTGCAAAGTTTGATCAATTCTTGAAAATACATAAAAATATATAGAAAGAGGAAGGTGAATGTAAGTTCTTGATCACATTACTGTGCTGTCAAAAAAAAAACAAAAAAAAAAAAAAAAAAAAAGATCACATTACTGCATGATTTGAATACATTAGATTGAATGACTTCAATCTGCTAATGGGATATTTGCTGCAGAAGAAAAGGGAATGGATACCACATGAAGAGCGTGAACGACTTCACTTTCTCCTTGCTGATAATAATAATAATATAGATTATCATAATTATTTTGCTATAAAATTTAAATTTAAGTCTTGACAATATTAAAAATATAAACATATTAGTATAATCAAATGTTTTAATTTTTATTTGTTAAAATATGTCTAAATAAATATTTATAATTTTAAATTACAATTTTTATGTACAATGGTTTATTTAATATATATATGGACCATTTGATGTTTTTAATACATTCAGTTCAAATAATAGGAGTAAGAGATGTGAGAAATTTTATAAATATTAAATGATTGTTAGGATCTGTAAATTTATGTTGTTTCATATGATGACGTCCCTTCATGAAAACAAAATTCTGCAAAAATATGTAAATTATTATATGAAATTTTCATGTAGAATGCTAATTTTAAATGTCATTTTGAAATGTAATAATGCTTAACTTTAATTATATTTTTCGTTAGTTTCAGTTGAAAATAGGTAGAAGTTGAAACTGTATGATAAATGAAAATTTTCAATTATTTATAAGTGAAATATTTAAAACCGGATCTAAAAGGGATTAGGACTTACCCAAAATTATATTCTGCACATATTCAACTTGGAACTGAATTTTTTATTAATTATTGTATTTATTTATTTATCAAATATTAATTTATTGAGTTTCTAGTACATGTGTAAATTATTTACTTTTTATTAATTTTTGTTGATATAATGAATTTCCACGTAATCGACTTAAGCAAAAACTTGATTGAATGTACTATCAAATTTGGGCTATGTGTGAAAGAGATTCTGTTAAAATGAATTAAACCAAAAATATATTTATTTATTTCGAATGAAAACAAAGCTATCTTACTGAGTTAACAACAATCTGAAAATTCATTTCAATATATGAATGGAGCAACCACATTAGTATCGCTGCAATACAACCCGTTTTGTTATTATAACATTCATACTCAAGAAGCTCTCTCACACCTAAAAACAGTTACTTGTTTGTGATCTTCTAAACTTATTGTCTCACCAAGTATGATATGTATTGAATCTGGGATGTTCCATAGGCTTGCCCCTTGGTGCGTACTCTGAAGTTTGATCAGTCAGACATCCACTAAGCTAAAGATTTTCTCCAAACGCATGTAAAAGAATCCTTCGGATATTCCCGCTTCTCTATTATCCGTCCATGTTTCTTGCCTTAGAATATTGATCATGGCTCTGCACAGACATCTTTCAGTCTATCTAACAAAACCCATCCAAAATACTCCCATATACACTCACCAGTCGTTTGTTAGAGGTGTTGTTTCAAGTACAAAAGAGAGCATACCTGATAATCATAAAGACCTGTTCGCCTCTCATTTTCAGACACATTAGCTCTGCAGAAAAAATACACTGAACGAAGTGGCTTAAATTCAAATTCAAAAATAGGATGTTATCCAACGGTGAGACTGATCCACTCACAGTGAGTTTGTTCTCCAGCGAGCCGGAGAAGGCATCAACGCAAACCTGGAGGAACAGATTGACCGGTATGTTCATTAACGCTGCAAGCCAGCTTTGATGTTAGCTGCGTAAAGATCCCTGCGTTTACATCAAAACATTACATTGTTTGCTGTGACTAAGGTAACAGAGTAAACGTGTAAAATACTCTGGTGTTTTGGAGAAAACAAACTTACATGGAGCCCTTAATTGCATCTATGGCAGCTTGTGCTGAGAGGAAACCTTCAACGTCCACTTTTCCTTGTAGGTTACTAATATATGCATATTTTATTTAAATCAATCCAAATATATGGGTAAAAAACTTTATTTGAGGATGTACTATATATATGAATGCCTAAGAGTATAATGTACAAAGGTGAAACTTGCCTTGACATTGAAGGAGTAGAGGACTGTTTGCTCCATGGTAGTCATGTAAGTGTGAAGAATAGAGAGATGAAGATCCTCCAAAAAAGCAATAGTCTTAATAAGTTGTCCTGGTCTTCTTCTTGAAAGTTTCTTGATCATGGCATCAAACTCTAGCAGCTTCACCTCCACATCAGCCAAGCACGACTCGTTCTCAGCTGTTTCTTCCCGGAGCCCTCCTCCTCCTCCTATACGACTCATGTGACTCTAGGCATTGTAGAAGTTGCTCAAGCTCTCTTACAAACTCTATTCCACCTATGATCGACGCTTGATCTCTCTGTTATATACATGCATATTAAAAAAATATTTTAAAATAATGAATACAATCACGAAATGAAGATGTATATGTGTTATCATGATACCCATTGAACGTAGGATCCAGACAAAAGAGACTTGAGGTTACGAAGATGCTCGTTCATTTGCTTCCTATTCCTAGCGACCGCAATATGTCTCATTCGTTAGTTTTCTACTTCTTCGCTTGTCTTGCTTGTTTTTGCTCTTCACCTCCTTTGTCATATCATTCTTGTTCTCACTATCTCCTTCTTCTCCTCCAGTAAACCGACTTGTTATTGTCGTTAACGTCTAAGGATTCACCTAAAAAATTTGGTGCCTGAAAGAAAATAAAGGTGAAGAAATAATTATTAAGATAATATAGGTCAATTGACTTGGAATCAAAATTTTCACCCTGCAAGTTGACATGGTTTCATACTAATGTGATACATTAAGACATAGTTTATGGTTTTAATGATTGTTACCTGATCCATCAGGCATTATACCAAAAGGACAGGCACGGAGGAACTATTCAGTTAGCCCATGCTCCTGCACAAATTTATCAATCAACTCATATCTAGAAGGATATATGAGAAAAGAAGTTTCTGGTGTTATTAGGAGTTGTGAGGATGATGTTTATTAAGAAATAAACTATATAAGCCTTTACATATAAATTACAAAATACCTTGATTCTCATCCAAGATTCCGGTGTGGATCGATTTATCAATGACATATTTGCAAAAAAAAAATAATAGGGTTACCTGGAAGATGGGTGTTGGTGTTTGCTAGACCAAGCAACTCATCTTTGCAGAACCTGAAACGTTCTTGAGGAATTGGTGAACCTGGGTCAGTTAAGTCTTTCAAACCCGTCTCAATATTGAACCGGATCGACACAGGAGAGTCGGACAGCTTGAAGTCCGGACAGCTCAAAGCCGCTAACAGAGTACACTTAACCAACAGTGAAAAGATGTCTGAATGTGTTTAAGCGGTAGACGTTCACGGTGGCTTAGGTGAGAGTGGCCTGCAAAGCATGAAAAATTGGAAACATAAACAAATGAAATAAATATTGCAATCATTAAAAATAAACTAAAGCGCTTGTTAACTTTTTCATAATCAAAAGACATAAGCATATGGATGTCTCTACACGGACTATTTGAATTTTAGGTATGAATAAAATATACGAAAAAAGTAAAAAAGAATCAACAATCACAACAATGATCATATCCCAAATATTTGAAGATAACAAAAACTTATGGAGAATAACGAAGACATGAATGTATTGATCTCCGGTGAAGAACTATTAGGTTTGAAAGTTTCATAACCAAAACACAACAACGCGAGAAAGGATTAAAAAACAAAACAAAACTACATAGTCAAGCCGGATTTACCTTGGCGTCCATGAAGAGAATGTTGACCCTCTCTGTCGCGCTTAACATTCCTATCTTCCCAGAACCTAAGCAAACGGACCTGGGCGGTGGAGGTGCAGCGGCTAGCTTTCAAATCGGCGAGAAAGACGGAGGAATTAGCCATTATCGACTTTGATTTCTTAGAAAACAGTTTATGGGAATGTAGTAGGATTGTGAGAATGATGTTTCTGGGAAGAGCACATACCTTTTTGTAGGAGGAGCTTCACCGCTTGTAAGAGAGATGAGAGTATTGAGTGAGAAATCGTTGAGCTTCATCGTGGAGGATGGATTTAAAAAGGGCTTTAAGAGTAAGAATCTGTAACAGGTAGATTGCTGGATCCGTAGGAAGAAGATGAAGCATCTCGATCAAAACCCTAGGGTATGATATTGCAACGGCGGAGAAGAGAATGAGATGAAACCATAGAATTAAAAACTCTGCGTTTCAGGCATACGTCTTACTCTGCTTTTTAAAGATTGGGCTTTATAAACCAAAACAATAACAAAGAATGTAGCCCAAACGGAAACAGAATAAATGAAACGCGGTAAAGTGAACAGATGTCACATAATGATTGGCTGATTTAATTGTCCTACGTGGACAGCTTCTCTGATGCTCATATAACCCTTTTAGTATAGGTTAGATATATGTGTTTTTTTGACAAAAAAAACTATTATGAAATATTATATCTTTTTTTTGGGATCAAATATGCATTATGAAATATTATATCCTTGGATACAAACGAGTGGCTGTAAAAACAATAATATGATAAAAGGTTGGAAAGTTAAACACCACTTCTTGTTTCCCTATATGTCCTTCTCCAATCTGGCAAATCTCACTCTCAAACACATATCAAACACAAATCCCCCTTCTTTACGAGTTGCACCGAAAGACTTCAACCAAACAATCCAAGTGAAAGATTCAAGAAACACTTAAATAGACACACAAGAAAGAAGAAGGAGAAGTCGAATTGAATAAAGATGGATAATGGAGGATCGACAATCACAATTAAAGGGATTCTGAGTTTGCTGATGGAAAGCATCTCAGAGTTGGAAGATGAAGAAGGAAGATGCGTGAAGAGAGTTATATCACTTGGAATGGGAGACCCAACACTCTACTCGTGTTTCCGTACAACACAAGTTTCACTTCAAGCTGTTTCAGATTCTCTTCTCTCCAACAAGTTCCATGGTTATGCTCCCACCGTTGGTCTTCCTCAAACTCGAAGGTTATTTTCGTCATTTACCTGTTTTCTTTTCCTTTTACAGTTTAACGCCGCCGTTACCACCGTCAATCTTTTATAATATTTTTCTTTGGAAACAAATCTTTGGTAATTATTGTGGAACGACCTGGACAGTTGACAAAAAGAATTGAAGATCTGAGCAGTCATATGAAAATTATTTATTAAAAAAAAAAAAAACTATATTTCGACGTCATAAAAAAGAAGGCTTTCAAGTTTTACATTCCAGACGTGGGCTAGAACGTAGACGTGGTGCTATTAGGGCCTAGGGATGCCAAACTCGGTTGGTTTAGCTCAACCAAGTAAACATAAACAAAATAACCGATTCAAATTTTGAACCGAATGCAAATTTGAGACAATCAGAAATTTTACCAAACCTAGGTTCGAACGTTGGCTAATTGAAAAACACTTATTTTCTTTTATGTAAAATAAATGTCGTTATAGTAAACCTGAATGTGCAAACAATAGGACCAAATATAAACACCTAACTTGCGAAACACGTTTCCCACTTTTTGTGCAATGAAGCAGGGCAATCGCAGAGTATCTATCGCGTGATCTTCCATACAAACTATCTCAGGACGATGTATTCATCACATCTGGTTGCACACAAGCAATCGATGTAGCATTGGCAATGTTGGCTCGTCCCAGGGCCAATATACTTCTTCCAAGGCCCGGTTTCCCGATCTATGAACTCTGTGCTAAGTTTAGAAACCTCGAGGTTCGCTACTTCGACCTTCTTCCAGAAAACGGATGGGAGATCGATCTTGATGCTGTCGAGTCTCTTGCAGACGAAAACACAGTTGCTTTGGTTGTTATAAACCCTGGTAATCCTTGCGGGAATGTCTATAGTTACCTGCATTTGATGAAGGTTAGCTCTAAACTTTGACATCAGGAAACATAACCATGTTTTTTCTTTTGGTTTATACAATCTTTTTTGTGTGTTTTAGATTGCGGAAACGGCGAAAAAACTAGGGATTCTTGTGATTGCTGATGAAGTTTATGGTCATCTTGCTTTTGGGAGCAAACCATTTGTGCCAATGGGTGTGTTTGGATCTATCGTTCCGGTTCTTACTCTTGGATCTTTATCAAAGAGATGGATAGTTCCTGGTTGGCGGCTCGGCTGGTTCGTGACCACTGACCCTTCTGGCTCGTTTAAAGACCCAAAGGTTAGTAACTGTTTCAGTCTATTTTCAAATTTAATTATATAGAGAGGGTGAGATTAAACCATTTACTGACTGAACTTGTTCATTTGGATCAGATCATCGAGCGGTTCAAGAAATACTTTGATATTCTTGGTGGACCAGCCACATTTATCCAGGTATATATATATATATATTATATAACATAGATTCAGAATCAACTTCTATGGTTTCTCATCTTAAGACACAAATTTTGTTATTTGATTGTGTTGCATTAGGCTGCAGTTCCCACGATTCTTGAACAGACGGACGAACCATTCTTCAAGAAAACGTTGAACTCGTTGAAGAACTCTTCGGATATTTGCTATGACTGGATCAACGAGATTCCTTGCATTGATTCCTCGCATCGACCAGAAGGATCCATGGCAATGATGGTTAGTAAATATATAAATTGTGAATAGTGTACACAATTTAAAAGTGTTCTTGATTTAGTTTATGCGGTTGGTTCAGGTTAAGCTGAATCTCTCGTTACTAGAAGATATAAGCGACGATATCGACTTCTGTTTCAAGCTAGCTAGAGAAGAATCAGTCATCCTTCTTCCTGGTAAGGATATTACTTCAGTCTCTCTGATTATGAATATTACATTAAGAGTAATCTCTTTTAATATATTATGGATGCGGCTGACCAGGGACTGCGGTGGGGCTTAAGAACTGGCTGAGGATAACGTTTGCGGCTGATGCTTCTTCGATTGAAGAAGCTTTTAAAAGGATCAAATATTTTTATCTCAGACATGCCAAGACTCAATCTCAAATCATAGTTGATTTGTGATTTTTGTATGGTCAAAATGTGCTTAGAAAAAGAAAAAAAAAGTGTTTAGAAAGCAGATACAGTATAGTGTTTTCTATTTCTCTCTATTTAAAATATGTGATATACAAGTAAGTAGCTTTATATTGTAATAAAATCAACTCAATCAAAGGAAAAATACATGTTATAGGAAATATTTATAAAAAGAATCAAATACAGTTTCGAGCATATGTTTGTGTAAACTATATGTTCACTGACAGAAATGTGTTTCACAGTTGTACTAAATCATTGATTTCCACTTTTTGTAGCTTATTTCACCCATATTTAAATAGCATGCATGAACTATTGATGTTAAGATAATATGATATATTTATATAACCCAGAGCGAAGTCTTCTTCTAGAGCGTGTTTAGGTAAAAACCCATACTTTTTTTTTTTTGTCACTGAGCTTTGTGCTTGTCCTAGACTAGAAAAACGGGGAAGGATTTGCTTAATTAGGTAAAAAAGTTGCATTAACATGGAATATCGTACATATATCATATAACAGTATATAAGCGAATGAGTCAAATGTATGTTAATCTAAAAACAGAGAGGTGATCGGTAGTGTATGTAGAAGCTGTAGACAACTTTTTTTAATTTCTAGAACCATCTTTAAAGCAATCATGCTTTTATTTTTAAAATTGAATCCAAAGCCAAAACATTAAAATAGAAAATATGTTAGCTTTACAAATCACTTTCTCTAAAGCTTTTATTTAGTGCTCTAAAAAAATTTCTACAGCAGAATAAATTAAACCCAAAAGTAAAAATTTAAAACCTAAATCTTTGAGCAAAAAATAGAAAGCTACAGCTTCGACCAATCAAACCCATAGTTAAGTTTTTTTTAATGTAACTAGTCTTAATATTAGAATGTCCCATGTCTGAGACTATGTTAATCTAAAACCAGAGTTAAGTATTCTTAAAAACAGATCTTATGATTAGCCAAGTAACTAGTTTTAATATTAGAACGTCCCACATTCCGAATTGGTGAATCCAGCCACGTTACGTAGGGGGGGGGGGGGACTGCCCCCGGTACTTTTTCAAAAATCTATGTAAAACATAGAATAATTTCAGTTATGCCCCTTTGTTTATAGCAAATCTACCTCTACTTCTTTGAGTAATTTTAGTTATGCCCCCAACAAAATATTTCTTTACATCCGCCCCTGCGTGAATCTCGATTTACATGCACATCATTCATGGATAGGTCCTAGTCGATTAGACATAAGAAAATGATGATGATTCCCATAAGTTGAAGCGGCAGAGGTAGAGAGGTGGGAAGAGAGCAGCTGCCCTACATAAATTATTGGAAAAATATTGATTTCATTGATTTTTCTGAAGATCTTACAAATAAGTACTAAAATTCTTTCTAGTGCCCCATAAGTTGAAGCGGCAGAGGTAGAGAGGTGGGAAGGGGGCAGCTGCCCCACATAAATTATTGGAAAAATATTGATTTCATTGATTTTTCTGAAGATCTTACAAATAAGTACTAAAATTCTTTCTAGTGCCCCCACCTCCCCCTCCCTCATGATTTTATGTTCAAATTTTATATTGCCCCTGGTGAACCTTTTGGCTGGATCAGCCACTGGCAAGCAAGTGTATTAATAAGGGAATCCCTAACTCCGAAAAAGCCTTTAAGATCCCAAATCAAAACGAAAGATATACGAAGATTAGGAGAAGCCTTTTCATCTTAGTTTGGCGATGCAAAGTGAATATACGAATAGTAAGAGGCAGACGAAGTGATGTGGGGTTTTAATCACCGGTTGCAAAACCCTAAACTCTTCTGAAAGAATGTATTACGTTCACGTTATCATACCTAATCCTTTAAGGAACGCTTCTAAAGCATTATGTTCGATGACATGACTTATTGGTTTGATATTTAGAAAGGTGTTATTCTCTCAACATTGACAGTATCTAACATTAATATTAAAAATTTTGTTCGAAAAATTTAATGGATCTCTCACCAATGCTGATGCTCTTACTCTCTAGTCTCTAACATGGCAAGGTGCCGGAGAGAGTTAGCCCTCTTTTATCTATAGTAAATAGTAGGGCTGGGTAAAAAACCCGGATCCGAAAAAGTAGTATCGATTTCGAACCGAAATTGATTAAATATTCGAATGGGTTCAAAATTTTGGTATTTAGAGAACCGAAACCGAACCCGATCCGAACCGAAGTATTTCGGGTATCCGATTATATCCGAAATTGATTTATAGGGCTGTTCGTTTGGTTGCCGCAGGTACCGGCGGCAGCGGCAGCGTCAACATTCTGCGTCAACTCTTGTTCGTTTCGTTGACGCAGGAAACTGCGTCTGACGCCGCGTCCGAACGCCGCGTCCTGCGGTTGACGCCGATAAAATCTGCGGTCGCGATATAGTATGCGGCAGCGTCAGCGGCAGCGTCAGCGTCTGCGAAACGAACAACAACTGTCCTCATTGACGCTGCCGCTGCCGCTGACGCCGAAACCTGCGGCAACCAAACGAACATGACTTATATATACCTATATATATTAATTATTTTTAGATTTAATATATGTTAAGAACATCAAAATATATAAGATACTTTTAAATTGTCCAAAATACTTATAAATATATATAAATAGTCAAAAGTAACATGTATAAAATAACTAAAGTATACTCAAAACACCAACAATACTTATTGATTCTCAATCCAAATATTCAAACCAAACCAATTTATATGTTAATTTTAGGTACTTTGACATATACTATTCAAATTTATATGTAATATATTTTTTTGTTTATAGATTTTGAAAAATTTAAAGTATATAATGAATTTAAAAATTTTAAAAATAATTTAAATGGGTTATCCGAACCCGAACCGAACCCGCAAAGATCCGAACCGAACCCGGACCGAAATTTAGAAATACCCGAATGAAGCTGAAATCTTTGAACCCGAAAATCCGAAGCCAGAATAGACCCGAACCGAACCCGAATGGCTATCCGAACACCCACCCCTAGTAAATAGATTAGCATTGGTGCACTAAACTTTGTACACATACTAGTCCCCTAAGATGCTATTAGAATAGTTTTAAGATTATAGTGTTGGACAAACACAAGCCCATTCTCTTAGACGCATCAGATTCTTTTAAGGCCCAATGTTGGTGCTATTGTTAAAAAAATGTTGTATATGTTGGTGCTATTATTAAAAAAATGTTGTATATTTCATTCAAAAGACCGTATCTGAAAAGAGTATGAAGTACTAAACGATTCTGATACTGAAAAATCCTAATGAAAATGAAAGAACTCATAAAACAAGATGCATTGTCCCAAAAGAACAAAAAAAAGAAGTTTAAAATATTTATTGATTTAGTAGTATTGTGTTAGATGCCATGTTCGGAATTGCGATAGGCGTAACGCGTGCGGCCGGTCCGAACCTAGTGAGTTAAAAGAAAATCGGGGATTAAGCGGAAAGTACGCGGAATTAATTTTATACAATTTAAGTATATATATATATATATATATATATATATATATTCTTTGATGTATGTGGTTTAGTGGCTTGTGCTCACTTTACACAACTAGAATTCTCAGGTTCCAAACTCAAGTCATATTTTTATTTTTATTTTTACTCGTTTTGTCTTTAGTGAGTATTAAAAGACCATCTTATCCCCATTTCTTCTTCAGTTGGTAGATCTGAAAATATGTATTTCGTCGCATACATTTTTTTTCAAGATAATGACCTGTTTTAAATTGTTTTCTTTAGGTTTCATTCACTAATAATATATCTTGAACTCAGTATATGATTTTAAAACCAAATTATACAAGTTTTCTACAACTCAAATAACCGGATTTCTGTAATAACTCTCCGACTTTTGCAATAAAGCGGTTAACTCGGACTTAACTCGCTTGTCCGCGTTATACTTCCGAACAACCTCAATTTGCCATGGCGTGGCTCCGGTTTGCGCAAACGCAGCCGCATACTCGGCAGCTCGTCCGAGTTTTAGAACAGGGATTAGATGATAATGTTATTAAATTTTAGTGGCTACGATACGACCAGCCCACGTGACCACATGCATGTATTTGAGAAAAATACTTGCAATCAACCAATTATTAAATTTATTAATCAAAATATTTAATTTAACTAGTCCTAGTTCATTCTTTTGAATAGTAAAGTGGGTCCATAAAGAACTGTTAGTTGGGCTTTGGGCCCCAAAGCTTTGATTCTTGAATGACCCCTCCAAATACACACCTCCTAACTTGTATTCTATCCATTTTTTTCCTAATACGGTAAATATTAACTTAGAATGAGTAATATAACTAAAATGATGTTTTCAAAATATCTTCAGTTTTTCATTTTGAACAATCAACATAAATTTACGTTTTTGCACTATTTCTCCCATAATTTAGTATTTTAAAACACGAAACTTGTAAAAAGCTATTAACAACAAATTTTGCTAGCTTAGTGGTAGTGAACGAGAATTATTATTTTTTTAATATTATGAGTTCAAACCATCTTTCATACGAATTGTTACTTTTTATATCAGAAGTTTTAAAGATTGATTTCAAGTATATGAGAGATTTTGAGTTAAAGTCCGAAAATATTAATTAAAAAAACACTTTCTAGATAACTAGTTTTGTTGTGCATGCATCGTCGTCTTTTTAGAGCTAATTTGGCAAAGGAAAAGTGGAATATTAGGCATATACCAGAAACAGTAACTCTCAAGAATCACGCGTGATGTGACATGGAGTAAATTGACACTCTTGCCTTTTCTATGAATCATAGACACTTCGATTTCTCAAATATAGTTGGCGTGATTTTTTTAGATATGATGAAATCTTCAAAAGATTTAAGCTTATATTTGCTAAAATTGCCTCGGTAAATGAGGGTAAACAGTGACTGGTGCAGAGTAAACCTCATCCACTTGTTCACTGACTTTGTCTCCTCTACATAAAAATTGAAATTGTGTGAATGCTTTCTATTGTTTTCGAAATTGTAGACGTCTATAAATTGAGTGTAAATTATCAGAAAATCATGTTTGCTAACATTAAAATTGTATGGCAAAAATAATTTACCATCTAATAAAATTGTTGGTTAGCTATGTAAAATAATTTATGCCTCAAAGTCATAACATTAAACTTAAAATTCAAACCCTAAACCTTTACCAAATCTTGATCAAAAAAAAAAAACCTTTACCAAATCATAAACCCTAATCATTAAACCCAAATTCTTAAACTATAAACCTTAACCAGATCATAAACCCTAAACTCTAACCCAAAACAAAATATACTAAACCGTAAAATCCAAACTCTAAATCAATATCATAAGCCTTAAATCCAATAGCAACACCTAACCCTTGACACTATAATACAATACACTAAATCGTATAGACAATTTCATTAAGCCTAAGACCTGATAAATAAAGTAAAAATATATGTCTATTATTATATGTCCAATTTTCCTTCTGGATAGTTACCATATTTTTTTTGGATGGCTAACACAATTAAGAAACATGTTAATAACAAGATACCCTTACACTCTATAGTTTTAACCATGTAGTGAAACCCCTACACCCCTACGGTCTATGATATAATATTGCTTGTTAATTTTGTAGTTAGATGTGTAACTTATAAGATCGCCTTTAAATTTTGTAGTTAGATGTGTAACTTGTTTAATAGCTTGTTAATGGTAATGAAAAACCTTATTTTCAATAATCCAAAATTCATTGTTATGGTACAATAATTTTTCTGACTATCCAATAAATAAATTTTACGGTTAACAATTTTGTGAGATGGTAATAAATTTAATTATCAAAACACTGCATATAAAATAATTATTGTCCTTAATTACAAATAAATAATCCACTATGTGTTGTGTTTTGGTCAAGATTAACTTCTGTTTTGAATTTAGTTATAACCGTTTTGAATTTAGTTATAACTGTGAATATGATTAATTTCGCCGGTGTCGAAGGCCTTGAGAATTTTTCTGATGGTACATGGTTTGTGGTATGGTGTTACCCTGACCTTAATTGGTTCTTCTCCTCCCGCAAAAATCCTTTCTAGGATGGGGCATAGCAGTGGTTCAGATTTCTTGTCCTCCATCTATAGGATGGTGTGTGGGAACCGAAATTCGCACTGTCGATTTCCGTTTAAATTAGGAAAATAGGAAAACCCTAATTTCCCAGAGGTCTCGGAGATCTGTTAATACCACACGCTAAGCAATCAGAACACGAGATATCAACGACAAAGTACAAAAATCGTAAAAAGAGAGCAAAATAGATCTTATTCTGAATCCGTGTTTGAGCGTTACAACAAGGTATAAGCCTGGGCTCGAGAGCTGTCGGCGAGATTCCTAGTTCTAGCAACCCTAAGACGGCTAAACCTAATTGAGTCGCAATTCGAAATAATAAAAACGGAAATATGCCTAAATCGCTCTCAGTGCTAAGTTTGCTCCGAAAAAGTCTCTCCCCATGCCTATCGCCTAGGACTCCTTATATACTGGCTTCAGGTTGGTTTACGTTTTTTCTCTTCTGCCCTTAAGCCGTCATAGCATAAAAATGGAGATATTCCATTTTTTCCGATCTTCGTAATTATCTTCAAAATTTCGTATTTATCCGCGGAAACTTGATATTTATCTTTCCTTGCGAACCAAGTGTAAGCCGTCATGCGGCTTACGGGTTGTTGGTTAAGAAATCGTAAGTTGGGCCTCGAGTCATGTCTTAGGTCCCTTTGGGCCGTCTTCTGACTCGAAGCATTTATTACGGCTTCTTTCGATAAAGAACGAACTTTCCGCGGTTTTTACCGTAAAGTTTGATCGTTGACTTAGAATGGCGGGAAACATGAAATGGGTTCGCTACGGTCTTCGGGAGATAGCATCGAAGGGTAGACGAGAATGCATGGACTAATGTCGTATCGACGTTTCGGAAGAGCTCGGTCGCTACGTAGCGACCGAGCGGGACGGACGCTCGGTCGCTACGTAGCGACTGGAAAGCTTGCATGTGTGGTAGTTGCGTAATGACCGAGCTTGGTTCGTCCGTGTTATGATCGTCATACTCGGACCTATCCGTAGCTGGTCTGGGTATGTTTCCGATGGCTTATGTTTGATCTAAATAGAATTCGAACGAAGCTTTATCTCGGGAACATACGTTGCGACGTTTTCTTGACCGAGCATGATTTGTTGAGGAAAAACATACTTGTATTCTGCGGGGATTTGGACGTTAACTTCGTCGTAACCATTTTTTTACCCCAACAGTTATCCCCCCAGCTCGTTAGAATTGTGTATTTCTAGTGAGATTCTAACGCGCGGTATGGCGAGTTCGGACGAGATTAGTGTATTTGGGCAAAGTTCGTGTCCGAAAATCCGCAAGTAAATAGTAATTTCCCATGCCTATAAGAAGGGAGGTAACTTCTTCACAACCTTTACACTTACTCATTCTCATAGAGATGTCTCTTGATTTTTTTTTTCTCTCTCTACCCTTTTCTTCTTGATTCTTAAAAGGAAAATACAAAATATCGAGTAAGAAAAGGAGTTCGAAGAAAGGGTCCTTGCCCGCGAACGTTCCTGAAGAGCTCCTTGTGCCAAAGATAGAATTTGTTCCTCATTCGGTAGACCCGGCCGAGAACGAGGCATGGTTGATCGCGTGTTATGATTCGATCACACCTCCAAAAGAGAAGTCGTTCCTGGTCATGAACCGTCGCCCGGTCGAGGAAGGTGCACCAAGTAGGAGTACTAGCGAATTCCTCGAGATCATGCGGTCGTTCTATCAGATTTCGGATGCGGTGGAGTTCCGGGTTCCTTTTCAAGGAGAGCGCGATAGCAATCCCCCGGAGGGTTACTTTACTTGTTACGAAGCATTCGTAGTGCGCTGTCGCTTGTGGTTCCCGATTCCCAAAATTATCGTCCGTGTGTTGGATCGTTTCGAGGTGGCGATAAGCCAACTGAATCCCCCTGGCATCCAGCACCTCATTGGAGTCATGATCCTGAGCTACGAGCATGGTCTCTCCCTTACCGTTGATCACTTTGAAGCCCTTCTTAGGTTACAGATCGTCAAGGATACAGACAAGTATAGGCTGGTCCCTCGGAACTTCATGTCACTGGTTAAAGGGTTTACTTCCAACTTCAACTCGTGGAAGAAATTTTTCTTCTTCGTTCGTATAGACGATGCGTCTGTTGAAAAGAGTTGTATCCCATTGTTCCGGAGGTTGCCAAACAATCGTCCCTTCATCAATCCTCTTGCTTTGTTCCCTGAGGATATTATCGCGGTGAGGGATCTTCTCAGGAATGGTCCTTTTTTCTGGACTTCCTTTACGCCGAAGAGAGTTCGAAGGGCGTTGAGGTTTGTGCATCCTAGTCCTGCTTTGGGCGGGGGAACATGGAGTGACTCCGAGCCCGATGACCAAGATCCCGACGCTGCTCCCACGGTTGCGACGGGGTTGAATTCTTCGAAGGGGAAAGATATTGACCTTGGTGACATAGAGTTTTCGGTGGACGATTCCATGCTTCCAGGATGGGATCCAGACCTTGCTTTCGGCGATGGAAGCAGTACGAGAGAGGTCCCTATTCTGGACTTCGATGATTTCTTTGCTGGTCTTCCCTCGGGCTTCGATGCTCCTCCGGCTACGAACGAGTCGGGGAGGCCGAAAGTCGTCGCGGAAGGATCTCGTATCATCAACGGGGTATAGGCTTTAAGAATTTTGTCGATCGTTTCAAGTATATATATATATATATATATATTTTTTTTTTTTGCTTATAACGTGTTAATCGGTTTTGCAGGGCTTGAACTTGCTTGGATCGGTCATTGAGGCGAGCCATAGAGAAGCCATGATCTATCGCTTTAAAGCGGAGAAAGCGGAAAAGGATCTTACTCGCATGCGAGACGAGATGTTGGCGCGAGATGCGCAACTCGCTCGTGATCATGCGAGGGTTGTTCGTAAGGCGGAATGGAAGGGCAAGAGGGAGATTGTCGAGGTGATGAAGACTCGCGCCTCTCAATTCCAGGTCGAGTACAAGAACCTCAAGGATGCTTTCACCTCGCTAGGCGATTTCCGTGAGTATCATGGTTCAGTCGGGAGCCTTTGGAAGACGCGGGCGGATGATTACGTTTTCAAGAAGGAGATGGAGTTAATGAAGGGTAGCATGAAGGATCATGCTCGCGCTGAGGCGCTCATTCCTCCGATCGACGGGAGGATCAGGAATTTTGGGATCCCATCCCGGTTTCTCCTGATACCGTAGAGACCACGACCGAGTTTCCCGGTGATTACGGGGAGGTGGATCGTCCCGCGGATGCGTTTGGAGCTTTGTTGTCTGGGAACTTTTACTTTGAACCTTGAGAGGTGGAGTGAAAATCTGGAGGTAGGAGGTTGTTTATTTATCCTGCGTTTGTTGCCGAGTATGGCTTTTATTTGTTTTTTTCTGCCGAGTGTGGCTTTGATTTTCCACCGCTTTATGCGGTCTTTATATATGATGGACGTTTTATTTCGAATTGTTTCGAGTAAATTTGAGTTGTCGTCTCATATTTAATTCCGTTGGGACGTTCAATATGTCGGTTCGTTCGTGACTTTTCGTAAAAATTCCTTATTCTTATAACTTTCGGGAACGTTGAGATGTGAACGGAGAGACATGGTTTAGGATCTCGTATCATTTAGATATCATGTCTTGAGATGTCTGAGACCAATGTGATGGGTTTAGGGAAAGACCTAGGTTTACTCTCGGTTTTAAGGTTTGTGTGATGACTAGCCGGCTATCGATTTTCCTGTTGCGATTTCTACCTGATTCGTACCTATTTAAAGTCCGCGATAGGTTCTTGGCTTATATGACTTGTATGGTATGAATCGAGTATCTTTCCAAAGACAATTTTTAAGCCAACTGGAAGTGCTAGACCAAAATTTCGGATTTTTTTTGTAGCGCGCTCTCGTCCTTGTATTGGACGTTCGAAGATCAAAAGAGTGATCAAGTTGCGTTTGTTTAAGATGGCTGACGCGTTCGTCGGGGCCAATCGACGAACGGAGTGTAAGGTTTTTGTGGTCGTGGTCGGACAATTTGTTCGCATCGTCTCGAATTTTAACTTGGCGACGTCTAGCGGTTGTTTCGAAGACTATATGAAATATTTTCGGTGCTGAAGAAAGATTATTTTCCGATTTTGGGCTGGATGAGGCCGCTGACAAGAGTCTTAACGTTCGTTGATTTTCTAGGCGTGTCCAGAGACTTTTGAGTTTAACTGAAGCGTAAGCGTTTTAATTAAAAAGGAGCAATGCATATTGTAAAGAGAGATTTTTTTTTTTAAATCTCTAAAAACTCGATTACAATAACGCGTATTTTCCTATGTGGGAGTATACGAATATACGCACCCACTCCCCCCCCCTTTTTAGAGAGGGGGATAGCTGAACTCGTACCTCTTTCGAGAATCAAGTCATCTTGTAGTTCTGTTTTATGCCGCGAGCGTTTTTACTCGGCGGTTGTCGCCGTGCTAACCGCCCTGATCGTGATGACCGTGGCCGGGTCAGCGTTCTCTTCCGGATTTTCCGGTTGAGTTGTAGAGTCGGCTTCTGACTCGTGTTGAGTTTCGACGTCCAAAGCGTTTGCGTCAGCAGACGATGTTAAATCGTCTTTCCTTGAAGCGTTTTTGGCCGAAGATTGATCTATCTTCATGCGCTTGCGATTTGCCGTTGCAAAAGTCGTCATATGCCTTAACTTGTGCTCCGCGAGGAAGCATAGTCGCGACTGTTTCTGACATCCCCAGATAGCTACGACTCCGTTTGGGGTCGGGAATTTGACACCTAGGTGGTATGTCGATGGGACGGCTTGCATGGCGTTGATCCATGGGGTTCCCATGATCACGTTGTAGATGGCAGGATGATCGACCACTGCGAATTCGACGCTTTTCGTGATCTCCTTGGCCCTGGATTGACCCGAGGGTCATCGATACTTCTCCTGAAAAACCCGTGAGCGGTTTCGGCGTTGGAGTTACTTCTCCGAGTTTGATGCTCATCCGATTGAGAGTGTCGCGGAGGATTACATTGACCGTGCTTCCCGTGTCAATGAGTACCCTTCCGACTTCCAGATCTTGTATGACGAGATATATGACGAGCGGATCGCAGTGAGGTTGGTCGATCCCGCCAGCTTCATCCCTCGTGAAGGTGATTGAGCAATTTTGACCATCTCGGGTAAGAGACCATGTAGGCCAGTTTGCACTCGACTCCACCTTCCGCTGGTAAGCCTTGATGGCCGAAACCGTATCGATGCAGAATTGCGATCGTCCAATGATCATGTTGACTCTGCGACGATTGTTATCGTTCCCCTTGTTGTCCGTCCTTCTGCCGCGTTTATCCCCGGATTGGTTTCTTTAAGGAGATTTTTCCGCGGGCGGATTTCTGTCCATCTTCGGGGGGCGATCGGTCTCGAGGATGAGATCTTTCACGCTGGTCACTTCCGAGAGCTCTCCAGCTAGAAGCTTCGCGGCCAGCCTTGCTCCCAAGAATTTGCAGTTAGTCGTGGAGTATCCTCGGGACTGGTGGAACTCGCAGAAGGTGTTTTCATCATATCCTTGATTGCGAGTCCACGTATTACCCGTGGTTCGGCCCTTGTCAGAACTGATCGCGTAATTGTGCGCTCCTTGGAGATCTTCCCCCTCGTGATGGACATACTTGTCGTTACGAGAGTTCTTCTTCTTCATTTTTGGATTTACATCTTTCGAGGATGGTCTTGCCGACTTATGTTTTTGCGATAAGACTTTCGTTTCTTCCTCGATTATGGTGTAGTCCGTCGCCTTGTGGAGGGCGTCCTGGATCGTCTGCGGTTTGTCGAGGGTTATCCATTTTCTGAATTTTGACATGTACCAGAGCGTCTTTCTGAGCGCATCAATGGCCACCTTGTCGCTTATCCCGCTGACCCTGGACAGTACCAGCTTGAATTGGCTGATGAACTCGCGGAGGGGTTCGTCTTCCCTCTGAGACAGACTCCAGAGATCGACATCGGAAGTTTCTCTATCTATGAACATAGAGTATTGTTTGAGAAATTCCGATGCGAGATAGAGTTTCGCTTAAGGCGTGCGAACCATTCGATGGCTGCTCCTTCCAGATTCTCGACGAACAGGCGGTAGTAGCCGTCGTCTTTTTCGCCGTCCTTCAGTCTCGCTCTTCCCATCGTGATGTGGAAAGCCTGAAGGTGCGCATTCGGATCGGTCGTACCATCATACTTCGGTACTTTGATTTTTTCGGATCGGATATCCTCATATCTGAGATGCGAGTGGTGAAAGGGGTCTTCCGAGCCCCTTCCAGCAGCCTGTCCATCTCGGGTGCAGCGCTGGTAGCGAGATGGATTTGGGATTTCATGTCTCTTACTTCTGTCGCAGTCTTTGTGATATAGTCGCGAAGATCGTGAATATCCGACGTCTCGACATCAGATTTCCGAGCCTGTCGGCGTTTACTGCGAGTGAGCTCGGTTTGCTTTTCAGCCAGCTCTTCTTGTTCGTTCCAATAGAGGACTTCCTCCTCTTCCGTCATCGGTTTGTCGAACGGAGAGCTTTCCTGAGCAGATCGACTTCTGGTCCTTCTTGGATGTCTGTCAATGTCCTCATCGGTATCGTTTGAGACATCGCTAGGATCCAGGTCGACGTGCTCGACTTTGTTATCCTCCGAATCTTTCGCGGGAGGCGGAGGACTTTCAGGGTTCCCCTTTTCGACGGGAGATTTTTTGCTAGGGTTTTGACCCGAAGGTTATTTCCGCGCAGCTCCAGGCCTATCAAGTGGGGTAGCGAAGTCGAGTCCTTTTCCGCGGAATTTAGTGGTTCCGCGGGGACGGATTGCTCTGGTCCTTGCCGTTAAGGTTTCAACCTGTTTGGTCAAGGTGCTCACGAGCCTGTCATGTTCTTCCGACCTTTTTTCGTAGGTGGCAAACATCTTTTTAAACTCCTCGAGCGCCGCGGCGTTGGCTGGTGCGTTGGCCGCGGATACGTCTGCTGCGGGAGTGTGGAGATCAGTGCCACTGCTTCCGTTAAGAGGAGTCTGCACGTTATCCGCGTCGTCAGTTGACATGTCTGGTTGAGCATGATTTGGTTGAGAGTTAGATTGATCCGTACCCCCCCCTCCTTCTAGCGCCAAACTGTGGGAACCGAAATTTGCATTGTCGATTTCCATTTAAATTAGGAAACTAGGAAACCCCTAATTTCCCATAGGTCTCGGAGATCTGTTAATACCACACGCCAAGCAACCAGAACATGAGATATCAACGACAAAGTACAAAAATTGTAAAAAGAGAGCAAAATAAATCTTATTCCGAATCCGTGTTTGAGCGTTACAACAAGGTATAAGCCTGGGCTCGAGAGCTGTCGGTGAGATTCCTAGTTCTAGCAACCCTAAGACGGCTAAACCTAATTGAGTCGCAGCTCGAAATAACAAAAACAGAAATATGCCTAAATCGCTCTAAGTGCTAAGTTTGCTCCGAAAAAAGTCTCTCCCCATGCCTCTCGCCTAGGACTCCTTTTATATTGGCTCATAGGTCGGTTTACGCTTTTCTTCTTCTGCCCTTAAGCCGTCATTGCATAAAAATAGAGATATTCCATTTTTTTCGATCTTCGTAATTATCTTCAAAATTTCGTATTTATCCGCGGAAACTTGACATTTTCTTTCCTTGCGAACCAAGCGTAAACTGTCATGCGGCTTACGGGATGTTGGTTAAAAAATCGTAAGTTGGGCCTCGAGTCATGTCTTAGGTCCCTTTGGGCCGTCTTCTGACTCGAAGCTTTTATTACGGCTTCTTTCGATAAAAAATGAACTTTCCGCGGTTTTTACCGTAAAGTTTGATCGATGACTTAGAATGGCGGGAAACATGAAATGGGTTCGCTACGGTCTTCGGGAGATTTCATCGAAGGGTAGACGAGAATGCATGGACTAATGTCGTATCGACGTTTTGGAAGAGCTCGGTCGCTACGTAGCGACCGAGCTTGGCTCGAGCTCGGTCGCTACGTAGCGACCGGACAGCGTGCATGTGCGGTAGTTGCGTAATGACCGAGCTTGGTTCGTCCGTGTTCTGATCGTCATACTCGGACCTATCCGTAGCTGGTCTGGGTATGTTTCCGGTGGCTTATGTTTGATCTAAATAGAATTCGAACGAAGCTTTATCTCGGGAACATACGTTGCGACGTTTTCTTGACCGAGCATGATTTGTTGCGGAAAGACATACTTGTATTCTGCGGGGATTTGGACGTTAACTTCGTCGTAACCGTTTTTGACCCCAACATGGTAGTTGAAGAGAATTTATGTGGTTTCGTCGGGTTGACAGGTATTTGTTCTTAGAGGAAGTATATTTGAAAATATGAGAGATCTTGAAAGAAAAAAAGATATATGAAGTTTTCAATCCTTATGATTGTGGTGATGGTATTTTGTAGGGTTTTTTTGAGTGAAATTGAGATTTTTTCTTAGAAGAGAGATAGTCAAAAGGTTTCATAGATGAAAGAGAAAGAGTGCTATAATAATTTCACATTTCAAAATCGTGAAGAAGATTAGGAGAAAAACTGTTTATTTTCTGACAAACAAAGATTTTGTAAAATATGACCTCATGGATCTAAGATCTTATCGAATCTAGCTATAATATTTAGGCATTCGTAAGAAAAAAAAATGACTTAATTAAGCATAGGAATAACATGGTTATATACGAATGTGTACAGTCTTCAAATAGTTGCGATTGGTATTTTGCTAAATAGGTTATAATGTTTTGGTATGCGTACTAATTTTTAGTCTTTTTTACATAGAGTTTAATTACGATAATTTATTCGTGAATTCCTTTTTTCCATTGATGCATTAAAAATAATTTACGTATTTGTATTATTGTATAGTCCGTTATACCAGATTGGTGGACTTCAATTTCGATTACCAAGTTGGAATTTATTTTGTTTTCTCGTGGTTTACATAAAACACATTCGATGTGTTTTTTTTTTAAACAAACACATAAATGTGAGTGTGTATATATATACGCAAGCACAACGTTGTACATACACACAAGAAAAAGAAAAAGAGAGAAAATGGAGAATCCTCAGGGTCAGAGTAGAAACAAGAAAAAGAGGCTAACACAAGAGCAAGTTAGAAAACTGGAGAAATGCTTCACGTTGAACAATAAACTCGATCCAGATCTCAAGCTTCAACTTTCCAACACGTTAGGGCTACCTCAGAGACAAGTCGCAGTCTGGTTCCAGAACAAGCGAGCAAGGTCCAAGACTCAGTCTCTCGAGCTCCAGTACTGCAATCTCCAGTCCAAGCTTGAAGCAGTTCTCTCCGATAAGGCAAAGTTAGAACATCAAGTGCAGTTTCTCCAAGATGAGCTGAAGAGGTCTAGAAATCAGCTTGCTCTGTTCACGCATCAAGATTCTCCTGTGGATGATTCTAATCTTGGTTCTTGTGAAGAAGGTAATGATAATCAAGTGGTGGTCTTTGACGAGCTTTATGATTGTTTCGTTACAAATGGACATGGATCCTCATCAACCTCATGGGCCTGACTCTGTTTCAACACATATGAGATTCCAATATTTAATATTATCTCAATTGTAATTATAGTCATGTACTAATAGAGTGTGTGTGTGGAAAATGAAAAGAAAGATGATTTTTTTTTTTCTTGTTTCAACTTTAGATATATAGTTAAAGGATATAAAAAAACTACAATCAAGAACCGCAATATTCAACAACGCAGGAAACCAACAAATATTTTATGGTCTAGTTTCATATTACCTTATTGATCACATGAAGTGTTTTCATTCAAGAATATTGTTCATCATGTATCAATTCTGCAATGATTTTAAAACCTTATAGATGTAACTGGTTTATAATCCCGGTTTAACCAGAATCTCTTCAATATGGTAGGATTCCTCCTCAAAAGATACCTTAACCCACTATCCTAGCTAGTCATCACATACACGGTCGCAAATCTCAAGCTTTTTTCAAGAAATCTCCCTCTTGTCCTTATGTTTTCACTTTCCACCGGAACCTCCTCGTGTAAATCTAGTGTTGAGTATCATCATTCAAATATGCGAGCAAGACAATAGGGCTATCACTTAGAGACTCCCACATTGATTCGAACCTGCAATGGTTCACAAAGCAGCCAACTGATGGCATCCATCTCCTACCACCCCAGCCGCAGCTCCTCCATCCTACACCCGAACCTTGAGGTAAAGCTTCTTCAATCATTGATCCTTTTGATGAATTTACAGATAAACAAATGGTAAACCTGTAAGCTCCACTCAGCATGGACGTCTCAAACTTTATAAAGACGGTTCAAAATTATAACTAACTTAAGGTACAAAAAAAAAATATAATTAACCCTTTTTGTCTAAAATTATAAATATTTTATGTGTGTTGTTTTGACACAATACTGTTCTACATAATGATTCTTATCTTTGCTTTATGTTAAAAATATGAATTATGGTTTTTGTGGAGCATTTGGTGAAGAAAATGTGTATTATCTTGGTATTTCTAATAATAATAATTAATAAAAGTTTCCTAAACATAATCAAATTATATATTAACTTTCTAAATTAATATTGAATATTAAAAACACACATCAATATTCAGTTTCTACTTCCAACGGTATATAATTTATAACAGTACTAGTTACTTCTTATCTACACTACAATAAAACATATTTTTTACTGTATTCGTCGTAAACGGGGTGTTACGACGAATTAACCTCGAAAGACGTTTCGTTGTTAAACGTCCGTCGTAACGGAGGTTTCGTCGTAAACGACTCGTTACGTTTACGACGAAATATATTCCTCGTAAAGCGCAGGGAAAGAATTCGTCGTAAACGACACATTAGATTTCGTGGTAAAGCCCGCGTAATGATTTCGATGTAAAGCACACGTAAATACTTTCGTTATAAATCACTCGTAAACATTTCGATGTAAAACCCTCGTAAATCTTTCGATGTTAATCACTCGTAAACATTCGATGTAAACTCCATGTAATGTTTACGAGGAGCTTACATCAATTCTTATTATATTATTATTAATTAGTATATAATAAATTTTAATTTATATTTAATATTCAGAATTTAAAATAATTTAAATTTTAAAACGAAATATGAAATTGAAATACATATTTTAAAAAGGCATTTAAAAGTCATACAATAATATTTAAATTCATAATACAAACGAAATATAAAAAAAACTACATATCCTCGAAGTAGTTGGTGGGGTTGCTAGGCTGTTGATGGGTTGGATCGGACTCTTGGAGATCTCGTACTGGCAACCCAAGAGCGGTTCGTCTCTCACTCAACATTCTCTGCATAACCGGGTTTCCCACGGCCATCACGTCTAGCAAATCCTCAAGAGAGTCTAAACGAACCTGCTGGCTATCCATTCGAGCCTTCATCTGAGCAGTCTCTTCATCCCGTCTCGAAGTGTATGACGAAGTTGTCCTTGCAAATTCGTTAACAGAGCCTATACCGACTATCCGTCCCTTCTTTTTAGGAGCCACCTATAAAATCAAAACATATATTAATATAGTTAATTATGTTAAAATATTTTAAATAATGTAAACAAAAAATTTAAGTTGTACCGCTTCGAAGATTCGGTCGACCTCTTCGGTGGACAATGTGACTGGTAATCCATCGGGAGACTCTTGAGTTAGTTGCGTCTCCCGTTCTTCAATCCGAACAGCCACTGCTTGGAAGAGTTTCTCAGATGCAGGATCCACAAAAACTCTGTCGGATGTGGCGTGAGTCATTTTGAATAGGTCAGACAGAGATGGTAAGACTCCCGTCTTCTCGAACTACAAAAAAAAATTAAATTAAATATTATAAATTATATTAATTGAATATTTTAAAATATATATTTAAAACAAAACTTACCGCTTCTAGACGGACTCCTGCATGAGGTTTTTGTCTGGTTCTATGAAGCATGGGCAAATGACCATCTTTATCCTTCGTCCTCCGAGAAGCCGAGCACGAATTGACCTTTTTGATCGAAGAGGGGTGCTCCCAATAGGCGATGAGGCCATCCCACACATCCGTCGTGAGCTCAGTGGGCTTTCCCTCATACCCGTAGATCTCCCACTTGTCCTTCCAATCGAAGACTGTGTTGCAGAGGGGGATCTTTATCTTTGCAACGAATTCCGCCTTCACCCTCTCGGTGATTCCCAAAGACCAATGCCACTTTTGCTGAAACAGAAAAATTTTGAAAAAATTACGATTAATAATAAATATTAAAATATATATATATATATATATATATATATATATATTTAAAAGTGAAAATTTAATTAAATTTAAAAATCATACCGCAAAACATTTAAACCACGTGATCTTAACGTGATTTTGTGTCTTGCTCCAGTTCGGATATGCCCCGTCGTAGTAACCCTTAATCGTCGCCGAAACGCTCCGGCTAACACGGTTGTTAGCCCCAAACCTGAAAAAAAACAATTTAACCGTTAGAAAATAAAAATAATTTAAATTTTAATGTAATAAAAATTAATAACTTACCAATAAGTTCCTCAGGGTCTATCGGGGTCTAGAACATCCAAACCCTCCCGTCCAGGCTGGGCAAGCAAATCCTCCACCGTATATCTCGCGAATGGAGCATATGAAGGCACACGCAAATCCGGATGAACTGCACCTTCTGGGACAGGCTGAGGTGTAGCAGCTGGAGGAGGAGGTGGAGGCATCTGCGGTGGAAGAGGAGGACTCAAAAAAACTTTCTGAGAAGTCTGAGAGTCTGGAACTGCATCAGAAGACGATGGACCGGAAGAAGATGTACCGGAACCATCGCCAAACAATTGGGCATAAGTAGGTGCTGCTGGTTTCCTTCTACGAGCCATCTAAAAAAAATTTAAATAAATTTAATCAATTATGACGACATAATTAAAAAATTATTCTGTTCCCTAACTAATCACCTAAACTATAGTATTCCGCCATCTAACTAATCACCTAAACTAATTACCTAACTAATCACCTAAACTAATTACCTAACTAATTAATCACCTAAACTAACTTAAAAAAAAGGAGGAAAGAGAGTGTACCTTAGAGGGAGAGGAGAGGAGTTTGGGAGGAATGAACGAGGCAGCCTCGTCTCGGCGTCTCAATATATAGAAAAGGTTTCGTCGTAAACGCGACGTAATATTACGACGAAGTAACCAGACCCGCGTTTTTCCATTTACGACGAAGTTACCAGGCCCGCGTTTTTCGGTTTACGACGAAATTACGTCGAAACGTCCGTTTACGACGAAGTTACTAGGCCCGCGTTTTTCCATTTACGACGAAGTTACCAGGCCCGCGTTTTTCCATTTACGACGAAATTACGTGGAATAGATAACCATTTACGACGATTTTACAACGCTTAACCTTAAACACCGAGAATGAAATCCCTAAACCCCAAAGTCACATATCATCTAACATCATATCTTCTTCTCTACTACTTCTTGCTCTTTCTCCAACTTAAACTCTAAAACCCTAAAACTCCAAATAATTTTTAAAAAAACTAAAGAAATACATATTATATAAAACAACATTTGTTACACATACATTAAGATGGTAAAAAACAATATTTCTTTAAACATACGTTACAATAGAGAAATACAACATTTGTTACATATATTACATCACTCCAAATCGTTTTCGTTCTCATCAATATTACATCACTCTAAATCGTTTTCGTTCTCATCACTATCATTACAATCATCATCGTCGCTTCTCTCGAACTCGTCTTCACGTGCTTCATCTGTCGCATCTTCGGGAATATCTTCATATTGAAAGTTTTGCGGGTCGATCAAAAGGATTTCATCAGTTGGTTGTTCTGGTACCTCAACTTCATTGATAGCGTATTCTTCTTGCAAGGGCGGTTCTTCTCCAGCGACAATGCGTCCACGAGGTGTAATTTTGATAGCAGCTAACCAGTTTATCCCGGAAGTTCGAAGCCGAGGATAAGGAAGGAAGCTAACTTGCTCGGCTTGTGAAGCTAAAATGAAAGGCTCAAATTTGTTGTATCTTCTCCCAAAATTGACATCCACAACACCAAATTTGTTATACCGAATCCCTCGGTTCACAACAGGATCGAACCATTCACATTTGAAGAGGACGCATTTTAGCTTCAATAACCCCGGAAATTCCACTTCAATAATCTCCTGCAAGATCCCGTAAAAGTCTGTTTCACCTTTCACACATATTCCGTAGTTACTCGTTGCCCGATGTCTCCCATACTCGTATGTGTGAAAGGTAAATCCTCGTGTGAAATACATAGGTGATGTGGTGACCTTTGCAACTGGACCTTGAACCAATTCGTGAAACCATACGGGATAATAAGGATCGTCATAATCAACCTGCAAAAAGCAGATATTCTTAATTAATATTGAAGTATCAAAACACTTACTTAATTAATCAATGTATGAGATATATTACGTACCTGTGATTTTAACCACTTGACAAAGTGCTTATCTTTACGTGTGTCCACATCAGTTGCAGATATTCCTGGTATTGCTTCTTCAACTTGAGATACAAACATGCTGCAAATTAAACAAATAATCAAGTCATACATAATTAACTTCAATTCATATAATTAACATTCACAAAAATATTTACCTTTCAAAGTAACGGGTCACTGCATCCTCGCAGTTGAGCAGAATATAAGTGTGGGCACTATGTTTATCCTCTTCACATGACCACCATACTTCTTTCGTTTTACCACCAAACCGTGCAATTTCGCAGAAAATGTCAGGAACACCATCAATTGGATATGATGTCGGTACTCCACCATCATCATATCTTCTAGGAACTCTTTTTCTCGTACGAACAGTTGGAGCAAAGTAGTATGATGTGAAGTTAGATGTTTCGGCTGTCAAACTCCCCGCAACTATTGAACCTTCCACCTTTGCAAGATTTCTTGCTTTCCCCTTCAAATGTTTCATCTGTCGCTCATACGGATACATCCATCCGTTGTGAACAGGTCCACGAAGCAATGCTTCATACGGTAGGTGGACAACTAGATGCTCCATGACGTCAAAAAATGAAGGAGGAAATATCTTCTCCAGGTTGCACAATATGATCGGAATGTTATGATGAAGTTGTTCGATGACTTCTTCCTTGAACGTACGTGTGCTAAGATCTCTGAAAAATGCGCCGATGGCTGTATATTGCAAAAGTAATCAAATTAATAACATTTCATAACATATGTATATATATTATAAAATTATAATTACCTGCAAGTGCTTCATGGACATTTGCTGGAAGGAGCTCGGCAAAAGCAAATGGAAGTAGTCGTTGCATAAACACATGACAATCATGACTCTTCATTCCGGAGAACTTTTGACCTCGTTCAACACATCTTGACAGATTTGAAACATAACCATCAGGAAACTTAACTTCTGATGCAACCCAGTCAAACAAGGTTGTTTTGGCTTCTGATGACAACCGGAAGATGGGAACATGAACGTTTCCATTGCTCTTGATATGTAACTCACTTCTTGAGCAAATATCAGGTAAGTCCATCCTTGACTTTTTGTTATCTTTTGTCTTCCCAGGGACGTTAAGTAATGTATTCATGATGTTCTCAAAAAAGTTCTTCTCAATATGCATGACATCCAGATTGTGGCGTAAGAGAAGATCCTTCCAATAGGGTAGCTTCCAAAATATACTCTTCTTATGCCAATTGTGGGAGACACCATACCCATCAGACATATTTTCAGGAACATGCCAATTTCCTCCAACTTTAACTGTTTCCTGAGCTCCGTAATAATCAATGTCTGCTTCGATCTGCTGGCCGGTGAGATATGGAGGAGGACCGTCTCTGACAATTTTTTTGTGCCGAAACAATGTCTTATTTCTTCTGTACGAATGGGCAAGTGGAAGAAAGCGACGATGACAATCAAACCAACAACTCTTCCTACCATTCTTCAGTTGAAAAGCATCTGTTGATCCAAGACAATATGGACAAGATAATCTTCCATGTGTTGTCCAGCCAGACAACATCCCATAAGCAGGGAAATCACTTATCGTCCACAGCAGAACTGCTCGCATCGTAAAATTGTTTTTCAAGGAACAATCGTACGTCCTCACCCCTTCTGACCACAATTGCTTTAGCTCTTCTATCAACGGTTGAAGAAAAACATCAAGAGACCGTTTTGGATGCTTCGGCCCAGGGATTAATATGGTCAAAAATAGAAATTCTTGTTCCATGCACATATCCGGCGGTAAATTGTACGGCGTAAGAATGACTGGCCACA